>NC_091202.1:3220907-3318537 GCF_040958095.1 Procambarus clarkii | reverse complement strand
AAACACATACCCATAAAGGTACCACCATACTCAATCCCATATAAGTGTCATACATATGCCCATATAAGAACAATACATATGCCCATATAAGAACAATACATATGCCCATTGAGGTACCATACAAAAGCTCTTATAAGTAACATACATATGCCCAAAAAAGGTATCATACTTATGCCCTTATAAGAACAATACATATGTTCTTATAAGTATCATACATATACCCTTATAACTACCATACATATGCTCTTATAAGTACCATAAATGCCCATATAAGTACCTATTCATATGCCAATATAGGTACCATACAAGTGCCTTTATAAGTAGCATACATAAGCCCATATACGCACCATGCATAGTAGTCTCTAAATACATGAGGAATATAGATATAATGTTATTTTGATTATCCATTTATTATTTAGCTCAATTTGATCATTATTACATTTTTTACAATTGATTTTCCTTAGTAATTTGTTGAGAAAACACGATGATATTTTTGATATTTGAGGTGGCTGTATCTCAGTAAATATGGCTGTATAGGCGTTAATATTTAAAATTAGCAAAGAAAGACTTTACCAAAAGAAAGGTAAATTGCTGTGGTAAACACAATGGCACCATTTTCAAAACGATTCTATGGCTGGTTTTGATTTTGAGTTTTGTGAAAAATAACGATTTCGCCAGGGCTCGGATTCTTTGCAGGTGGCGGGCTGTATGTACCCCATCTTTGTCTTCGTCCGCTGGTCAAGTTTTTATTACTTGATTTAATCATTGTCTATCTTCTATATCTATAAAATACGGATGACTGTCTGTGTAAGGTAAAAGGTACGTAAGTACCATAGAGGTACGTAAGTACATAAGTACCAAACACATACCCATAAAGGTACCACCATACTCAATCCCATATAAGTGTCATACATATGCCCATATAAGAACAATACATATGCCCATTGAGGTACCATACAAAAGCTCTTATAAGTAACATACATATGCCCAAAAAGGTACCATACTTATGCCCTTATAAGAACAATACATATGTTCTTATAAGTATCATACATATACCCTTATAACTACCATACATATGCCCTTATAAGTACCATAAATGCCCATATAAGTACCCATTCACATGTTAATATAGGTACCATACAAATGCCTTTATAAGTAGCATACATATGCCCATATACGCACCATGCATAGTAGTCTCTAAATACATGAGGAATATAGATATAATGTTATTTTGATTATCCATTTATTATTTAGCTCAATTTGATCATTATTACATTTTTTACAATTGATTTTCCTTAGTAATTTGTTGAGAAAACACGATGATATTTTTGATATTTGAGGTGGCTGTATCTAAGTAAATATGGCTGTATAGGCGTTAATATTTAAAATTAGCAAAGAAAGACTTTACAGAAAGAAAGGTAAATTGCTGTGGTAAACACAATGGTACCATTTTCAAAACGATTCTATGGCTGGTTTTGATTTTGAGTTTTTTGAAAAATGACGATTTCGCCAGGGCTCGGATTCTTTGCAGGCGGCGGGCTGTATGTACCCCATCTTTGTCTTCGTCCGCTGGTCAAGTTTTTATTACTTAATTTAATCATTGTCTATCTTCTATATCTATAAAATACGGATGACTGTCTGTGTAAGGTAAAAGGTACGTAAGTACCATAGAGGTACGCAAGTACATAAGTACCAAACACATACCCATAAAGGTACCACCATACTCAATCCCATATAAGTGTCATACATATGCCCATATAAGAACAATACATATGCCCATTGAGGTACCATACAAAAGCTCTTATAAGTAACATACATATGCCCAAAAAGGTATCATACTTATGCCCTTATAAGAACAATACATATGTTCTTATAAGTATCATACATATACCCTTATAACTACCATACATATGCTCTTATAAGTACCATAAATGCCCATATAAGTACCTATTCATATGCCAATATAGGTACCATACAAGTGCCTTTATAAGTAGCATACATAAGCCCATATACGCACCATGCATAGTAGTCTCTAAATACATGAGGAATATAGATATAATGTTATTTTGATTATCCATTTATTATTTAGCTCAATTTGATCATTATTACATTTTTTACAATTGATTTTCCTTAGTAATTTGTTGAGAAAACACGATGATATTTTTGATATTTGAGGTGGCTGTATCTCAGTAAATATGGCTGTATAGGCGTTAATATTTAAAATTAGCAAAGAAAGACTTTACCTAAAGAAAGGTAAATTGCTGTGGTAAACACAATGGCACCATTTTCAAAACGATTCTATGGCTGGTTTTGATTTTGAGTTTTGTGAAAAATGACGATTTCGCCAGGGCTCGGATTCTTTGCAGGCGGCGGGCTGTATGTACCCCATCTTTGTCTTCGTCCGCTGGTCAAGTTTTTATTACTTGATTTAATCATTGTCTATCTTCTATATCTATAAAATACGGATGACTGTCTGTGTAAGGTAAAAGGTACGTAAGTACCATAGAGGTACGCAAGTACATAAGTACCAAACACATACCCATAAAGGTACCACCATACTCAATCCCATATAAGTGTCATACATATGCCCATATAAGAACAATACATATGCCCATATAAGAACAATAAATATGCCCATTGAGGTACCATACAAAAGCTCTTATAAGTAACATACATATGCCCAAAAAGGTATCATACTTATGCCCTTATAAGAACAATACATATGTTCTTATAAGTATCATACATATACCCTTATAACTACCATACATATGCTCTTATAAGTACCATAAATGCCCATATAAGTACCTATTCATATGCCAATATAGGTACCATACAAGTGCCTTTATAAGTAGCATACATAAGCTCATATACGCACCATGCATAGTAGTCTCTAAATACATGAGGAATATAGATATAATGTTATTTTGATTATCCATTTATTATTTAGCTCAATTTGATCATTATTACATTTTTTACAATTGATTTTCCTTAGTAATTTGTTGAGAAAACACGATGATATTTTTGATATTTGAGGTGGCTGTATCTCAGTAAATATGGCTGTATAGGCGTTAATATTTAAAATTAGCAAAGAAAGACTTTACCAAAAGAAAGGTAAATTGCTGTGGTAAACACAATGGCACCATTTTCAAAACGATTCTATGGCTGGTTTTGATTTTGAGTTTTGTGAAAAATGACGATTTCGCCAGGGCTCGGATTCTTTGCAGGTGGCGGGCTGTATGTACCCCATCTTTGTCTTCGTCCGCTGGTCAAGTTTTTATTACTTGATTTAATCATTGTCTATCTTCTATATCTATAAAATACGGATGACTGTCTGTGTAAGGTAAAAGGTACGTAAGTACCATAGAGGTACGTAAGTACATAAGTACCAAACACATACCCATAAAGGTACCACCATACTCAATCCCATATAAGTGTCATACATATGCCCATATAAGAACAATACATATGCCCATTGAGGTACCATACAAAAGCTCTTATAAGTAACATACATATGCCCAAAAAGGTACCATACTTATGCCCTTATAAGAACAATACATATGTTCTTATAAGTATCATACATATACCCTTATAACTACCATACATATGCCCTTATAAGTACCATAAATGCCCATATAAGTACCCATTCACATGTTAATATAGGTACCATACAAATGCCTTTATAAGTAGCATACATATGCCCATATACGCACCATGCATAGTAGTCTCTAAATACATGAGGAATATAGATATAATGTTATTTTGATTATCCATTTATTATTTAGCTTAATTTGATCATTATTACATTTTTTACAATTGATTTTCCTTAGTAATTTGTTGAGAAAACACGATGATATTTTTGATATTTGAGGTGGCTGTATCTAAGTAAATATGGCTGTATAGGCGTTAATATTTAAAATTAGCAAAGAAAGACTTTACAGAAAGAAAGGTAAATTGCTGTGGTAAACACAATGGTACCATTTTCAAAACGATTCTATGGCTGGTTTTGATTTTGAGTTTTTTGAAAAATGACGATTTCGCCAGGGCTCGGATTCTTTGCAGGCGGCGGGCTGTATGTACCCCATCTTTGTCTTCGTCCGCTGGTCAAGTTTTTATTACTTGATTTAATCATTGTCTATCTTCTATATCTATAAAATACGGATGACTGTCTGTGTAAGGTAAAAGGTACGTAAGTACCATAGAGGTACGCAAGTACATAAGTACCAAACACATACCCATAAAGGTACCACCATACTCAATCCCATATAAGTGTCATACATATGCCCATATAAGAACAATACATATGCCCATTGAGGTACCATACAAAAGCTCTTATAAGTAACATACATATGCCCAAAAAGGTATCATACTTATGCCCTTATAAGAACAATACATATGTTCTTATAAGTATCATACATATACCCTTATAACTACCATACATATGCTCTTATAAGTACCATAAATGCCCATATAAGTACCTATTCATATGCCAATATAGGTACCATACAAGTGCCTTTATAAGTAGCATACATAAGCCCATATACGCACCATGCATAGTAGTCTCTAAATACATGAGGAATATAGATATAATGTTATTTTGATTATCCATTTATTATTTAGCTCAATTTGATCATTATTACATTTTTTACAATTGATTTTCCTTAGTAATTTGTTGAGAAAACACGATGATATTTTTGATATTTGAGGTGGCTGTATCTCAGTAAATATGGCTGTATAGGCGTTAATATTTAAAATTAGCAAAGAAAGACTTTACCTAAAGAAAGGTAAATTGCTGTGGTAAACACAATGGCACCATTTTCAAAACGATTCTATGGCTGGTTTTGATTTTGAGTTTTGTGAAAAATGACGATTTCGCCAGGGCTCGGATTCTTTGCAGGCGGCGGGCTGTATGTACCCCATCTTTGTCTTCGTCCGCTGGTCAAGTTTTTATTACTTGATTTAATCATTGTCTATCTTCTATATCTATAAAATACGGATGACTGTCTGTGTAAGGTAAAAGGTACGTAAGTAACATAGAGGTACGTAAGTACATAAGTACCAAACACATACCCATAAAGGTACCACCATACTCAATCCCATATAAGTGTCATACCTATGCCCATATAAGAATAATACATATGCCCATTGAGGTACCATACAAAAGCTCTTATAAGTAACATACATATGCCGAAAAAGGTACCATACTTATGCCCTTATAAGAACAATACAAATGTTCTTATAAGTATCATACATATACCCTTATAACTACCATACATATGCCCTTATAAGTACCATAAATGCCCATATAAGTACCATTCATATGCCAATATAGGTACCATACAAATGCCTTTATAAGTAGCATACATATGCTCATATACGCACCATGCATAGTAGTCTCTAAATACATGAGGAATATAGATATAATGTTATTTTGATTATCCATTTATTATTTAGCTCTATTTGATCATTATTACATTTTTTACAATTGATTTTCCTTAGTAATTTGTTGAGAAAACACGATGATATTTTTGATATTTGAGGTGGCTGTATCTAAGTAAATATGGCTGTATAGGCGTTAATATTTAAAATTAGCAAAGAAAGACTTTACAGAAAGAAAGGTAAATTGCTGTGGTAAACACAATGGTACCATTTTCAAAACGATTCTATAGCTGGTTTTGATTTTGAGTTTTTTGAAAAATGACGATTTCGCCAGGGCTCGGAGTCTTTGCAGGAGGCGGGCTGTATGTACCCCATCTTTGTCTTCGTCCGCTGGTCAAGTTTTTATTACTTGATTTAATCATTGTCTATCTTCTATATCTATAAAATACGGATGACTGTCTGTGTAAGGTAAAAGGTACGTAAGTACCATAGAGGTACGCAAGTACATAAGTACCAAACACATACCCATAAAGGTACCACCATACTCAATCCTATATAAGTGTCATACATATGCCCATATAAGAACAATACATATGCCCATTGAGGTACCATACAAAAGCTCTTATAAGTAACATACATATGCCCAAGAAGGTATCATACTTATGCCCTTATAAGAACAATACATATGTTCTTATAAGTATCATACATATACCCTTATATCTACCATACATATGCTCTTATAAGTACCATAAATGCCCATATAAGTACCTATTCATATGCCAATATAGGTACCATACAAGTGCCTTTATAAGTAGCATACATAAGCCCATATACGCACCATGCATAGTAGTCTCTAAATACATGAGGAATATAGATATAATGTTATTTTGATTATCCATTTATTATTTAGCTCAATTTGATCATTATTACATTTTTTACAATTGATTTTCCTTAGTAATTTGTTGAGAAAACACGATGATATTTTTGATATTTGAGGTGGCTGTATCTCAGTAAATATGGCTGTATAGGCGTTAATATTTAAAATTAGCAAAGAAAGACTTTACCAAAAGAAAGGTAAATTGCTGTGGTAAACACAATGGCACCATTTTCAAAACGATTCTATGGCTGGTTTTGATTTTGAGTTTTGTGAAAAATGACGATTTCGCCAGGGCTCGGATTCTTTGCAGGCGGCGGGCTGTATGTACCCCATCTTTGTCTTCGTCCGCTGGTCAAGTTTTTATTACTTGATTTAATCATTGTCTATCTTCTATATCTATAAAATACGGATGACTGTCTGTGTAAGGTAAAAGGTACGTAAGTACCATAGAGGTACGTAAGTACATAAGTACCAAACACATACCCATAAAGGTACCACCATACTCAATCCCATATAAGTGTCATACCTATGCCCATATAAGAATAATACATATGCCCATTGAGGTACCATACAAAAGCTCTTATAAGTAACATACATATGCCGAAAAAGGTACCATACTTATGCCCTTATAAGAACAATACCTATGTTCTTATAAGTATCATACATATACCCTTATAACTACCATACATATGCCCTTATAAGTACCATAAATGCCCATATAAGTACCATTCATATGCCAATATAGGTACCATACAAATGCCTTTATAAGTAGCATACATATGCCCATATACGCACCATGCATAGTAGTCTCTAAATACATGAGGAATATAGATATAATGTTATTTTGATTATCCATTTATTATTTAGCTCAATTTGATCATTATTACATTTTTTACAATTGATTTTCCTTAGTAATTTGTTGAGAAAACACGATGATATTTTTGATATTTGAGGTGGCTGTATCTCAGTAAATATGGCTGTATAGGCGTTAATATTTAAAATTAGCAAAGAAATACTTTATAGAAAGAAAGGTACATTGCTGTGGTAAACACAATGGTACCATTTTCAAAACGATTCTATGGCTGGTTTTGATTTTGAGTTTTGTGAAAAATGACGATTTCGCCAGGGCTCGGATTCTTTGCAGGCGGCGGGCTGTATGTACCCCATCTTTGTCTTCGTCCGCTGGTCAAGTTTTTATTACTTGATTTAATCATTGTCTATCTTCTATATCTATAAAATACGGATGACTGTCTGTGTAAGGTAAAAGGTACGTAAGTACCATAGAGGTACGTAAGTACATAAGTACCAAACACATACCCATAAAGGTACCACCATACTCAATCTCATATAAGTGTCATACATATGCCCATATAAGAACAATACATATGCCCATTGAGGTACCATACAAAAGCTCTTATAAGTAACATATATATGCCCAAAAAGGTACCATACTTATGCCCTTATTAGAACAATACATATGTTCTTATAAGTATCATACATATACCCTTATAACTACCATACATATGCCCTTATAAGTACCATAAATGCCCATATAAGTACCCATTCATATGCCAATATAGGTACCATACAAATGCCTTTATAAGTAGCATACAAATGCCCATATACGCACCATGCATAGTAGTCTCTAAATACATGAGGAATATAGATATAATGTTATTTTGATTATCCATTTATTATTTAGCTCAATTTGATCATTATTCCATTTTTTACAATTGATTTTCCTTAGTAATTTGTTGAGAAAACACGGTGATGTTTCTGATATTTGAGGTGGCTGTATCTCAGTAAATATGGCTGTATAGGCGTTAATATTTAAAATTAGCAAAGAAAGACTTTACAGAAAGAAAGGTAAATTGCTGTGGTAAACACAATGGTACCATTTTCAAAACGATTCTATGGCTGGTTTTGATTTTGAGTTTTGTGAAAAATGACGATTTCGCCAGGGCTCGGATTCTTTGCAGGCGGCGGGCTGTATGTACCCCATCTTTGTCTTCGTCCGCTGGTCAAGTTTTTATTACTTGATTTAATCATTGTCTATCTTCTATATCTATAAAATACGGATGACTGTCTGTGTAAGGTAAAAGGTACGTAAGTACTATAGAGGTACGTAAGTACATAAGTACCAAACACATACCCATAAAGGTACCACCATACTCAATCCCATATAAGTGTCATACATATGCCCATATAAGAACAATACATATGCTCATTGAGGTACCATACAAAAGCTCTTATAAGTAACATACATATGCCCAAAAAGGTACCATACTTATGCCTTTATAAGAACAATACATATGTTCTTATAAGTATCATACATATACCCTTATAACTACCATACATATGCCCTTATAAGTACCATAAATGCCCATATAAGTACCCATTCATATGCCAATATAGGTACCATACAAATGCCTTTATAAGTAGCATACAAATGCCCATATACGCACCATGCATAGTAGTCTCTAAATACATGAGGAATATAGATATAATGTTATTTTGATTATCCATTTATTATTTAGCTCAATTTGATCATTATTCCATTTTTTACAATTGATTTTCCTTAGTAATTTGTTGAGAAAACACGGTGATGTTTCTGATATTTGAGGTGGCTGTATCTCAGTAAATATGGCTGTATAGGCGTTAATATTTAAAATTAGCAAAGAAAGACTTTACAGAAAGAAAGGTAAATTGCTGTGGTAAACACAATGGTACCATTTTCAAAACGATTCTATGGCTGGTTTTGATTTTGAGTTTTGTGAAAAATGACGATTTCGCCAGGGCTCGGATTCTTTGCAGGCGGCGGGCTGTATGTACCCCATCTTTGTCTTCGTCCGCTGGTCAAGTTTTTATTACTTGATTTAATCATTGTCTATCTTCTATATCTATAAAATACGGATGACTGTCTGTGTAAGGTAAAAGGTACGTAAGTACTATAGAGGTACGTAAGTACATAAGTACCAAACACATACCCATAAAGGTACCACCATACTCAATCCCATATAAGTGTCATACATATGCCCATATAAGAACAATACATATGCTCATTGAGGTACCATACAAAAGCTCTTATAAGTAACATACATATGCCCAAAAAGGTACCATACTTATGCCTTTATAAGAACAATACATATGTTCTTATAAGTATCATACATATACCCTTATAACTACCATACATATGCCCTTATAAGTACCATAAATGCCCATATAAGTACCCATTCATATGCTAATATAGGTACCATACAAATGCCTTTATAAGTAGCATACATATGCCCATATACGCACCATGCATAGTAGTCTCTAAATACATGAGGAATATAG
Source organism: Procambarus clarkii (assembly GCF_040958095.1). Taxonomy (NCBI): domain Eukaryota; kingdom Metazoa; phylum Arthropoda; class Malacostraca; order Decapoda; family Cambaridae; genus Procambarus; species Procambarus clarkii. Next base: position 3,308,948 of record NC_091202.1, on the reverse strand, counting down.
ATATAATGTTATTTTGATTATCCATTTATTATTTAGCTCAATTTGATCATTATTACATTTTTTACAATTGATTTTCCTTAGTAATTTGTTGAGAAAACACGATGATATTTTTGATATTTGAGGTGGCTGTATCTCAGTAAATATGGCTGTATAGGCGTTAATATTTAAAATTAGCAAAGAAAGACTTTACAGAAAGAAAGGAAAATTGCTGTGGTAAACACAATGGTACCATTTTCAAAACGTTTCTATGGCTGGTTTTGATTTTGAGTTTTGTGAAAAATGACGATTTCGCCAGGGCTCGGATTATTTGCAGGCGTCGGGCTGTATGTACCCCATCTTTGTCTTCGTCCGCTGGTCAAGTTTTTATTACTTGATTTAATCATCGTCTATCTTCTATATCTATAAAATACGGATGACTGTCTGTGTAAGGTAAAAGGTACGTAAGTACCATAGAGGTACGTAAGTACATAAGTACCAAACACATACATACCCATAAAGGTACCACCATACTCAATCCCATATAAGTGTCATACATATGCCCATATAAGAACAATACGTATGCTCATTGAGGTACCATACAAAAGCTCTTATGTAAATTGCTGTGGTAAACACAATGGTACCATTTTCAAAACGATTCTATGGATGGTTTTGATTTTGAGTTTTGTGAAAAATGACGATTTCGCCAGGGCTCGGATTATTTGCAGGCGGCGGGCTGTATGTACCCCATCTTTGTCTTCGTCCGCTGGTCAAGTTTTTATTACTTGATTTAATCATCGTCTATCATCTATATCTATAAAATACGGATGACTGTCTGTGTAAGGTAAAAGGTACGTAAGTACCATAGAGGTACGTAAGTACATAAGTACCAAACACATACCCATAAAGGTACCACAATACTCAATCCCATATAAGTGTCATACATATGCCCATATAAGAACAATACATATGCCCATTGAGGTACCATACAAAAGCTCTTATAAGTAACATACATATGCCGAAAAAGGTACCATACTTATGTCCTTATAAGAACAATACATATGTTCTTATAAGTATCATACATATACCCTTATAACTACCATACATATGCCCTTATAAGTACCATAAATGCCCATATAAGTACCCATTCATATGCCAATATAGGTACCATACAAATGCCTTTATAAGTAGCATACATATGCCCATATACGCACCATGCATAGTAGTCTCTAAATACATGAGGAATATAGATATAATGTTATTTTGATTATCCATTTATTATTTAGCTCAATTTGATCATTATTACATTTTTTACAATTGATTTTCCTTAGTAATTTGTTGAGAAAACACGATGATATTTTTTATATTTGAGGTGGCTGTATCTCAGTAAATATGGCTGTATAGGCGTTAATATTTAAAATTAGCAAAGAAAGACTTTACAGAAAGAAAGGTAAATTGCTGTGGTAAACACAATGGTACCATTTTCAAAACGATTCTATGGCTGGTTTTGATTTTGAGTTTTGTGAAAAATGTCGATTTCGCCAGGGCTCGGATTATTTGCAGGTGGCGGGCTGTATGTACCCCATCTTTGTCTTCGTCCGCTGGTCAAGTTTTTATTACTTGATTTAATCATCGTCTATCTTCTATATCTATAAAATACGGATGACTGTCTGTGTAAGGTAAAAGGTACGTAAGTACCATAGAGGTACGTAAGTACATAAGTACCAAACACATACCCATAAAGGTACCACCATACTCAATCCCATATAAGTGTCATACATATGCCCATATAAGAACAATACATATGCTCATTGAGGTACCATACAAAAGCTCTTATAAGTAACATACATATGCCCAAAACGGTACCATACTTATGCCCTTATAAGAACAATACATATGTTCTTATAAGTATCATGCATATACCCTTATAACTACCATACATACGCCCTTATAAGTACCATAAATGCCCATATAAGTACCCATTCATATGCTAATATAGGTACCATACAAATGCCTTTATAAGTAGCATACAAATGCCCATATACGCACCATGCATAGTAGTCTCTAAATACATGAGGAATATAGATATAATGTTATTTTGATTATCCATTTATTATTTAGCTCAATTTGATCATTATTCCATTTTTTACAATTGATTTTCCTTAGTAATTTGTTGAGAAAACACGGTGATGTTTCTGATATTTGAGGTGGCTGTAGCTCAGTAAATATGGCTGTATAGGCGTTAATATTTAAAATTAGCAAAGAAAGACTTTACAGAAAGAAAGGTAAATTGCTGTGGTAAACACAATGGTACCATTTTCAAAACGATTCTATGGCTGGTTTTGATTTTGAGTTTTGTGAAAAATGACGATTTCGCCAGGGCTCGGATTCTTTGCAGGCGGCGGGCTGTATGTACCCCATCTTTGTCTTCGTCCGCTGGTCAAGTTTTTATTACTTGATTTAATCATTGTCTATCTTCTATATCTATAAAATACGGATGACTGTCTGTGTAAGGTAAAAGGTACGTAAGTACTATAGAGGTACGTAAGTACATAAGTACCAAACACATACCCATAAAGGTACCACCATACTCAATCCCATATAAGTGTCATACATATGCCCATATAAGAACAATACATATGCTCATTGAGGTACCATACAAAAGCTCTTATAAGTAACATACATATGCCCAAAAAGGTACCATACTTATGCCTTTATAAGAACAATACATATGTTCTTATAAGTATCATACATATACCCTTATAACTACCATACATATGCCCTTATAAGTACCATAAATGCCCATATAAGTACCCATTCATATGCTAATATAGGTACCATACAAATGCCTTTATAAGTAGCATACATATGCCCATATACGCACCATGCATAGTAGTCTCTAAATACATGAGGAATATAGATATAATGTTATTTTGATTATCCATTTATTATTTAGCTCAATTTGATCATTATTACATTTTTTACAATTGATTTTCCTTAGTAATTTGTTGAGAAAACACGATGATATTTTTGATATTTGAGGTGGCTGTATCTCAGTAAATATGGCTGTATAGGCGTTAATATTTAAAATTAGCAAAGAAAGACTTTACAGAAAGAAAGGAAAATTGCTGTGGTAAACACAATGGTACCATTTTCAAAACGATTCTATGGCTGGTTTTGATTTTGAGTTTTGTGAAAAATGACGATTTCGCCAGGGCTCGGATTATTTGCAGGCGGCGGGCTGTATGTACCCCATCTTTGTCTTCGTCCGCTGGTCAAGTTTTTATTACTTGATTTAATCATTGTCTATCTTCTATATCTATAAAATACGGATGACTGTCTGTGTAAGGTAAAAGGTACGTAAGTACCATAGAGGTACGTAAGTACATAAGTACCAAACACATACCCATAAAGGTACCACCATACTCAATCCCATATAAGTGTCATACATATGCCCATATAAGAACAATACATATGCCCATATAAGAACAATACATATGCCCATTGAGGTACCATACAAAAGCTCTTATAAGTAACATACTTATGCCCTTATAAGAACAATACATATGTTCTTCTAAGTATCATACATATACCCTTATAACTACCATACATATGCCCTTATAAGTACTATAAATGCCCATATAAGTACCCATTCATATGCCAATATAGGTACCATACAAATGCCTTTATAAGTAGCATACATATGCCCATATACGCACCATGCATATTAGTTTCTAAATACATGAGGAATATAGATATAATGTTATTTTGATTATCCATTTATTATTTAGCTCAATTTGATCATTATTACATTTTTTACAATTGATTTTCCTTAGTAATTTGTTGAGAAAACACGATGATATTTTTGATATTTGAGGTGGCTGTATCTCAGTAAATATGGCTGTAGAGGCGTTAATATTTAAAATTAGCAAAGAAAGACTTTACAGAAAGAAAGGTAAATTGCTGTGGTAAACACAATGGTACCATTTTCAAAACGATTCTATGGCTGGTTTTGATTTTGAGTTTTGTGAAAAATGACGATTTCGCCAGGGCTCGGATTATTTGCAGGCGGCGGGCTGTATGTACCCCATCTTTGTCTTCGTCCGCTGGTCAAGTTTTTATTACTTGATTTAATCATCGTCTATCTTCTATATCTATAAAATACGGATGACTGTCTGTGTAAGGTAAAAGGTACGTAAGTACCATAGAGGTACGTAAGTACATAAGTACCAAACACATACCCATAAAGGTACCACCATACTCAATCACATATAAGTGTCATACATATGCCCATATAAGAACAATACATATGCCCATTGAGGTACCATACAAAAGCCCTTATGTAAATTGCTGTGGTAAACACAATGGTACCATTTTCAAAACGATTCTATGGCTGGTTTTGATTCTGAGTTTTGTGAAAAATGACGATTTCGCCAGGGCTCGGATTATTTGCAGGCGGCGGGCTGTATGTACCCCATCTTTGTCTTCGTCCGCTGGTCAAGTTTTTATTACTTGATTTAATCATCGTCTATCTTCTATATCTATAAAATACGGATGACTGTCTGTGTAAGGTAAAAGGTACGTAAGTACCATAGAGGTACGTAAGTACATAAGTACCAAACACATACCCATAAAGGTACCACCATACTCAATCCCATATAAGTGTCATACATATGCCCATATAAGAACAATACATATGCCCATTGAGGTACCATACAAAAGCTCTTATAAGTAACATACATATGCCGAAAAAGGTACCATACTTATGTCCTTATAAGAACAATACATATGTTCTTATAAGTATCATACATATACCCTTATAACTACCATACATATGCCCTTATAAGTACCATAAATGCCCATATAAGTACCCATTCATATGCCAATATAGGTACCATACAAATGCCTTTATAAGTAGCATACATATGCCCATATACGCACCATGCATAGTAGTCTCTAAATACATGAGGAATATAGATATAATGTTATTTTGATTATCCATTTATTATTTAGCTCAATTTGATCATTATTACATTTTTTACAATTGATTTTCCTTAGTAATTTCTTAAGAAAACACGATGATATTTTTGATATTTGAGGTGGCTGTATCTCAGTAAATTTGGCTGTATAGGCGTTAATATTTGAAATTAGCAAAGAAAGACTTTACAGAAAGAAAGGTAAATTGCTGTGGTAAACACAATGGTACCATTTTCAAAACGATTCTATGGCTGGTTTTGATTTTGAGTTTTGTGAAAAATGACGATTTCGCCAGGGCTCGGATTATTTGCAGGCGGCGGTCTGTATGTACCCCATATTTGTCTTCGTCCGCTGGTCAAGTTTTTATTACTTGATTTAATCATTGTCTATTTTCTATATCTAGAAAATAAGGATGACTGTCTGTCTAAGGAAAAAGGTACGTAAGTACCATAGAGGTACGTAAGTACATAAGTACCAAACACATACATACCCATAAAGGTACCACCATACTCAATCCCATATAAGTGTCATACATATGCCCATATAAGAACAATACATATGCTCATTAAGGTACCATACAAAAGCTCTTATAAGTAACATACATATGCCCAAAAAGGTACCATACTTATGCCCTTATAAGAACAATACATATGTTCTTATAAGTATCATACATATACCCTTATAACTACCATACATATGCCCTTATAAGTACCATAAATGCCCATATAAGTACCCATTCATATGCCAATATAGGTACCATACAAATGCCTTTATAAGTAGCATACATATGCCCATATACGCACCATGCATAGTAGTTTCTAATTACATGAGGAATATAGATATAATGTTATTTTGATTATCCATTTATTATTTAGCTCAATTTGATCATTATTACATTTTTTACAATTGACTTTCCTTAGTAATTTGTTGAGAAAACACGATGATATTTTTTATATTTGAGGTGGCTGTATCTCAGTAAATATGGCTGTAGAGGCGTTAATATTTAAAATTAGCAAAGAAAGACTATACAGAAAGGAAGGTAAATTGCTGTGGTAAACACAATGGTACCATTTTCAAAACGATTCTATGGCTGGTTTTGATTTTGAGTTTTGTGAAAAATGACGATTTCGCCAGGGCTCGGATTCTTTGCAGGCGGCGGGCTGTATGTACCCCATCTTTGTCTTCGTCCGCTGGTCAAGTTTTTATTACTTGATTTAATCATTGTCAATCTTCTATATCTATAAAATACGGATGACTGTCTGTGTAAGGTAAAAGGTACGTAAGTACCATAGAGGTACGTAAGTACATAAGTACCAAACACATACCCATAAAGGTACCACCATACTCAATCCCATATAAGTGTCATACATATGCCCCTATAAGAACAATACATATGCCCATATAAGAACAATACATATGCCCATTGAGGTACCATACTTATGCCCTTATAAGAACAATACATATGTTCTTATAAGTATCATACATATACCCTTATAACTACCATACATATGCCCTTATAAGTACCATAAATGCCCATATAAGTACCCATTCATATGCCAATATAGGTACCATACAAATGCCTTTGTAAGTAGCATACATATGCCCATATACGCACCATGCATAGTAGTTTCTAAATACATGAGGAATATAGATATAATGTTATTTTGATTATCCATTTATTATTTAGCTCAATTTGATCATTATTACATTTTTTACAATTGATTTTCCTTAGTAATTTGTTGAGAAAACACGATGATATTTTTGATATTTGAGGTGGCTGTATCTCAGTAAATATGGCTGTAGAGGCGGTAATATTTAAAATTAGCAAAGAAAGACTATACAGAAAGGAAGGTAAATTGCTGTGGTAAACACAATGGAACCATTTTCAAAACGATTCTATGGCTGGTTTTGATTTTGAGTTTTGTGAAAAATGACGATTTCGCCAGGGCTCGGATTATTTGCAGGCGGCGGGCTGTATGTACCCCATCTTTGTCTTCGTCCGCTGGTCAAGTTTTTATTACTTGATTTAATCATCGTCTATCTTCTATATCTATAAAATACGGATGACTGTCTGTGTAAGGTAAAAGGTACGTAAGTACCATAGAGGTACGTAAGTGCATAAGTACCAAACACATACCCATAAAGGTACCACCATCCTCAATCCCATATAAGTGTCATACATATGCCCATATAAGAACAATACATATGCCCATTGAGGTACCATACAAAAGCTCTTATGTAAATTGCTGTGGTAAACACAATGGTACCATTTTCAAAACGATTCTATGGCTGGTTTTGATTTTGAGTTTTGTGAAAAATGACGATTTCGCCAGGGCTCGGATTATTTGCAGGCGGCGGGTTGTATGTACCCCATCTTTGTCTTCGTCCGCTGGTCAAGTTTTTATTACTTGATTTAATCATCGTCTATCTTCTATATCTATAAAATACGGATGACTGTCTGTGTAAGGTAAAAGGTACGTAAGTACCATAGAGGTACGTAAGTACATAAGTACCAAACACATACCCATAAAGGTACCACCATACTCAATCCCATATAAGTGTCATACATATGCCCATATAAGAACAATACATATGCCCATTGAGGTACCATACAAAAGCTCTTATAAGTAACATACATATGCCGAAAAAGGTACCATACTTATGTCCTTATAAGAACAATACATATGTTCTTATAAGTATCATACATATACCCTTATAACTACCATACATATGCCCTTATAAGTACCATAAATGCCCATATAAGTACCCATTCATTTGCCAATATAGGTACCATACAAATGCCTTTATAAGTAGCATACATATGCCCATATACGCACCATGCATAGTAGTCTCAAAATACATGAGGAATATAGATATAATGTTATTTTGATTATCCATTTATTATTTAGCTCAATTTGATCATTATTACATTTTTTACAATTGATTTTCCTTAGTAATTTGTTGAGAAAACACGATGATATTTTTGATATTTGAGGTGGCTGTATCTCAGTAAATATGGCTGTATAGGCGTTAATATTTAAAATTAGCAAAGAAAGACTTTACAGAAAGAAAGGTAAATTGCTGTGGTAAACACAATGGTACCATTTTCAAAACAATTCTATGGCTGGTTTTGATTTTGAGTTTTGTGAAAAATGACGATTTCGCCAGGGCTCTGATTATTTGCAGGCGGCGGGCTGTATGTACCCCATCTTTGTCTTCGTCCGCTGGTCAAGTTTTTATTACTTGATTTAATCATTGTCTATGTTCTATATCTATAAAATACGGATGACTGTCTGTGTAAGGTAAAAGGTACGTAAGTACCATAGAGGTACGTAAGTACATAAGTACCAAACACATACCCATAAAGGTACCACCATACTCAATCCCATATAAGTGTCACATACATATGCCCATATAAGAACAATACATATGCCCATATAAGAACAATACATATGCCCATATAAGAACAATACATATGCCCATTGAGGTACCATACAAAAGCTCTTATAAGTAACATACTTATGCCCTTATAAGAACAATACATATGTTCTTATAAGTATCATACATATACCCTTATAACTACCATACATATGCCCTTATAAGTACCATAAATGCCCATATAAGTACCCATTCATATGCCAATATAGGTACCATACAAATGCCTTTATAAGTAGCATACATATGCCCATATACGCACCATGCATAGTAGCCTCTAAATACATGAGGAATATAGATATAATGTTATTTTGATTATCCATTTATAATTTAGCTCAATTTGATTATTATTACATTTTTTACAATTGATTTTCCTTAGTAATTTGTTGAGAAAACACGATGATATTTTTGATATTTGAGGTGGCTGTATCTCAGTAAATATGGCTGTATAGGCGTTAATATTTAAAATTAGCAAAGAAAGACTTTACAGAAAGAAAGGTAAATTGCTGTGTAAACACAATGGTACCATTTTCAAAACGATTCTATGGCTGGTTTTGATTTTGAGTTTTGTGAAAAATGACGATTTCGCCAGGGCTCGGATTATTTGCAGGCGGCGGGATGTATGTACCCCATCTTTGTCTTCGTCCGCTGGTCAAGTTTTTATTACTTGATTTAATCATCGTCTATGTTCTATATCTATAAAATACGGATGACTGTCTGTGTAAGATAAAAGGTACGTAAGTACCATAGAGGTACGTAAGTACATAAGTACCAAACACATACCCATAAAGGTACCACCATACTCAATCCCATATAAGTGTCATACATATGCCCATATAAGAACAATACATATGCCCATATAAGAACAATACATATGCCCATTGAGGTACCATACAAAAGCTCTTATAAGTAACATACTTATGCCCTTATAAGAACAATACATATGTTCTTATAAGTATCGTACATATACCCTTATAACTACCATACATATGCCCTTATAAGTACCATAAATGCCCATATAAGTACCCATTCATATGCCAATATAGGTACCATACAAATGCCTTTATAAGTGGCATACATATGCCCATATACGCACCATGCATAGTAGTCTCTAAATACATGAGGAATATAGATATAATGTTATTTTGATTATCCATTTATTATTTAGCTCAATTTGATCATTATTACATTTTTTACAATTGATTTTCCTTAGTAATTTGTTGAGAAAACACGATGATATTTTTGATATTTGAGGTGGCTGTATCTCAGTAAATATAGCTGTATAGGCGTTAATATTTAAAATTAGCAAAGAAAGACTTTACAAAAAGAAAGGTAAATTGCTGTGGTAAACACAATGGGACCATTTTCAAAACGATTCTATGGCTGGTTTTGATTTTGAGTTTTGTGAAAAATGACGATTTCGCCAGGGCTCGGATTATTTGCAGGCGGCGGGCTGTATGTACCCCATCTTTGTCTTCGTCCGCTGGTCAAGTTTTTATTACTTGATTTAATCATCGTCTATCTTCTATATCTATAAAATACGGATGACTGTCTGTGTAAGGTAAAAGGTACGTAAGTACCATAGAGGTACGTAAGTACATAAGTACCAAACACATACCCATAAAGGTACCACCATACTCAATCCCATATAAGTGTCATACATGTGCCCATATAAGAACAATACATATGCTCATTGAGGTACCATACAAAAGCTCTTATAAGTAACATACATATGCCCAAAAAGGTACCATACTTATGCCTTTATAAGAACAATACATATGTTCTTATAAGTATCATACATATACCCTTATAACTACCATACATATGCCCTTATAAGTACCATAAATGCCCATATAAGTACCCATTCATATGCCAATATAGGTACCATACAAATGCCTTTATAAGTGGCATACATATGCCCATATACGCACCATGCATAGTAGTCTCTAAATACATGAGGAATATAGATATAATGTTATTTTGATTATCCATTTATTATTTAGCTCAATTTGATCATTATTACATTTTTTACAATTGATTTTCCTTAGTAATTTGTTGAGAAAACACGATGATATTTTTGATATTTGAGGTGGCTGTATCTCAGTAAATATGGCTGTATAGGCGTTAATATTTAAAATTAGCAAAGAAAGACTTTACAGAAAGAAAGGAAAATTGCTGTGGTAAACACAATGGTACCATTTTCAAAACGATTCTATGGCTGGTTTTGATTTTGAGTTTTGTGAAAAATGACGATTTCGCCAGGGCTCGGATTATTTGCAGGCGGCGGGCTGTATGTACCCCATCTTTGTCTTCGTCCGCTGGTCAAGTTTTTATTACTTGTTTTAATCATCGTCTATCTTCTATATCTATAAAATACGGATGACTGTCTGTGTAAGGTAAAAGGTACGTAAGTACCATAGAGGTACGTAAGTACATAAGTACCAAACACATACCCATAAAGGTACCACCATACTCAATCCCATATAAGTGTCACATACATATGCCCATATAAGAACAATACATATGCCCATATAAGAACAATACATATGCCCATATAAGAACAATACATATGCCCATTGAGGTACCATACAAAAGCTCTTATAAGTAACATACTTATGCCCTTATAAGAACAATACATATGTTCTTATAAGTATCATACATATACCCTTATAACTACCATACATATGCCCTTATAAGTACCATAAATGCCCATATAAGTACCCATTCATATGCTAATATAGGTACCATACAAATGCCTTTATAAGTAGCATACATATGCCCATATACGCACCATGCATAGTAGCCTCTAAATACATGAGGAATATAGATATAATGTTATTTTGATTATCCATTTATAATTTAGCTCAATTTGATTATTATTACATTTTTTATAATTGATTTTCCTTAGTAATTTGTTGAGAAAACACGATGATATTTTTGATATTTGAGGTGGCTGTATCTCAGTAAATATGGCTGTATAGGCGTTAATATTTAAAATTAGCAAAGAAAGACTTTACAGAAAGAAAGGTAAATTGCTGTGTAAACACAATGGTACCATTTTCAAAACGATTCTATGGCTGGTTTTGATTTTGAGTTTTGTGAAAAATGACGATTTCGCCAGGGCTCGGATTATTTGCAGGCGGCGGGCTGTATGTACCCCATCTTTGTCTTCGTCCGCTGGTCAAGTTTTTATTACTTGATTTAATCATCGTCTATCTTCTATATCTATAAAATACGGATGACTGTCTGTGTAAGGTAAAAGGTACGTAAGTACCATAGAGGTACGTAAGTACATAAGTACCAAACACATACCCATAAAGGTACCACCATACTCAATCCCATATAAGTGTCATACATGTGCCCATATAAGAACAATACATATGCTCATTGAGGTACCATACAAAAGCTCTTATAAGTAACATACATATGCCCAAAAAGGTACCATACTTATGCCCTTATAAGAACAATACATATGTTCTTATAAGTATCATACATATACCCTTATAACCACCATACATATGCCCTTATAAGTACCATAAATGCCCATATAAGTACCCATTCATATGCCAATATAGGTACCATACAAGTGCCTTTATAAGTAGCATACATATGCCCATATACGCACCATGCATAGTAGTCTCTAAATACATGAGGAATATAGATATAATGTTATTTTGATTATCCATTTATTATTTAGCTCAATTTGATCATTATTACATTTGTTACAATTGATTTTCCTTAGTAATTTGTTGAGAAAACACGATGATATTTCTGATATTTGAGGTGGCTGTATCTCAGTAAATATGGCTGTATAGGCGTTAATATTTAAAATTAGCAAAGAAAGACTTTACAGGAAGAAAGGTAAATCGCTGTGGTAACACAATGGTACCATTTTCAAAACGATTCTATGGCTGGTTTTGATTTTGAGTTTTGTGAAAAATGACGATTTCGCCAGGGCTCGGATTCTTTGCAGGCGGCGGGCTGTATGTACCCCATCTTTGTCTTCGTCCGCTGGTCAAGTTTTTGTTACTTGATTTAATCATTGTCTATCTTCTATATCTATAAAATACGGATGACTGTCTGTGTAAGGTAAAAGGTACGTAAGTACCATAGAGGTACGTAAGTACATAAGTACCAAACACATACCCATAAAGGTACCACCATACTCAATCCCATATAAGTGTCATACATATGCCCATATAAGAACAATACATATGCTCATTGAGGTACCATACAAAAGCTCTTATAAGTAACATACATATGCCCAAAAAGGTACCATACTTATGCCCTTATAAGAACAATACATATGTTCTTATAAGTATCATACATATACCCTTATAACTACCATACATATGCCCTTATAAGTACCATAAATGCCCATATAAGTACCCATTCATATGCCAATATAGGTACCATACAAATGCCTTTATAAGTAGCATACATATGCCCATATACGCACCATGCATAGTAGTCTCTAAATACATGAGGAATATAGATATAATGTTATTTTGATTATCCATTTATAATTTAGCTCAATTTGATTATTATTACATTTTTTACAATTGATTTTCCTTAGTAATTTGTTGAGAAAACACGATGATATTTTTGATATTTGAGGTGGCTGTATCTCAGTAAATATGGCTGTATAGGCGTTAATATTTAAAATTAGCAAAGAAAGACTTTACAGAAAGAAAGGTAAATTGCTGTGTAAACACAATGGTACCATTTTCAAAACGATTCTATGGCTGGTTTTGATTTTGAGTTTTGTGAAAAATGACGATTTCGCCAGGGCTCGGATTATTTGCAGGCGGCGGGCTGTATGTACCCCATCTTTGCATTCGTCCGCTGGTCAAGTTTTTATTACTTGATTAATCATCGTCTATCTTCTATATCTATAAAATACGGATGACTGTCTGTGTAAGGTAAAAGGTACGTAAGTACCATAGAGGTACGTAAGTACATAAGTACCAAACACATACCCATAAAGGTACCACCATACTCAATCCCATATAAGTGTCATACATATGCCCATATAAGAACAATACATATGCTCATTGAGGTACCATACAAAAGCTCTTATAAGTAACAAACATATGCCCAAAAAGGTACCATACTTATGCCCTTATAAGAACAATACATATGTTCTTATAAGTATCATACATATACCCTTATAACTACCATACATATGCCCTTATAAGTACCATAAATGCCCATATAAGTACCCATTCATATGCCAATATAGGTACCATACAATTGCCTTTATAAGTAGCATACATATGCCCATATACGCACCATGCATAGCAGTCTCTAAATACATGAGGAATATAGATATAATGTTATTTTGATTATCCATTTATTATTTAGCTCAATTTGATCATTATTACATTTTTTACAATTGATTTTCCTTAGTAATTTGTTGAGAAAACACGATGATATTTTTGATATTTGAGGTGGCTGTATCTCAGTAAATATGGCTGTATAGGCGTTAATATTTAAAATTAGCAAAGAAAGACTTTACAGAAAGAAAGGTAAATTGCTGTGGTAAACACAATGGTACCATTTTCAAAACGATTCTATGGCTGGTTTTGATTTTGAGTTTTGTGAAAAATGACGATTTCGCCAGGGCTCGGATTATTTGCAGGCGGCGGGCTGTATGTACCCCATCTTTGTCTTCGTCCGCTGGTCAAGTTTTTATTACTTGATTTAATCATCATCTATCTTCTATATCTATAAAATACGGATGACTGTCTGTGTAAGGTAAAAGGTACGTAAGTACCATAGAGGTACGTAAGTACATAAGTACCAAACACATACATACCCATAAAGGTACCACCATACTCAATCCCATATAAGTGTCATACATATGCCCATATAAGAACAATACATATGCTCATTGAGGTACCATACAAAAGCTCTTATAAGTAACATACATATGCCCAAAAAGGTACCATACTTATGCCCTTATAAGAACAATACATATGTTCTTATAAGTATCATACATATACCCTTATAACTACCATACATATGCCCTTATAAGTACCATAAATGCCCATATGAGTACCCATTCATATGCCAATATAGGTACCATACAAATGCCTTTATAAGTAGCATACATATGCCCATATACGCACCATGCATAGTAGTCTCTAAATACATGAGGAATATAGATATAATGTTATTTTGATTATCCATTTATTATTTAGCTCAATTTGATCATTATTACATTTTTTACAATTGATTTTCCTTAGTAATTTGTTGAGAAAACACGATGATATTTTTGATATTTGAGGTGGCTGTATCTCAGTAAATATGGCTGTATAGGCGTTAATATTTAAAATTAGCAAAGAAAGACTTTACAGAAAGAACGGTAAATTGCTGTGGTAAACACAATGGTACCATTTTCAAAACGATTCTATGGCTGGTTTTGATTTTGAGTTTTGTGAAAAATGACGATTTCGCCAGGGCTCGGATTATTTGCAGGCGGCGGGCTGTATGTACCCCATCTTTGTCTTCGTCCGCTGGTCAAGTTTTTATTACTTGATTTAATCATCGTCTATCTTCTATATCTATAAAATACGGATGACTGTCTGTGTAAGGTAAAAGGTACGTAAGTACCATAGAGGTACGTAAGTACATAAGTACCAAACACATACCCATAAAGGTACCACCATACTCAATCCCATATAAGTGTCATACATATGCCCATATAAGAACAATACATATGCTCATTGAGGTACCATACAAAAGCTCTTATAAGTAACATACATATGCCCAAAAAGGTACCATACTTATGCCCTTATAAGAACAATACATATGTTCTTATAAGTATCATACATATACCCTTATAACTACCATACATATGCCCTTATAAGTACCATAAATGCCCATATAAGTACCCATTCATATGCCAATATAGGTACCATACAAATGCCTTTATAAGTAGCATACATATGCCCATATACGCACCATGCATAGTAGTCTCTAAATACATGAGGAATATAGATATAATGTTATTTTGATTATCCATTTATAATTTAGCTCAATTTGATTATTATTACATTTTTTACAATTGATTTTCCTTAGTAATTTGTTGAGAAAACACGATGATATTTTTTATATTTAAGGTGGCTGTATCTCAGTAAATATGGCTGTATAGGCGTTAATATTTAAAATTAGCAAAGAAAGACTTTACAGAAAGAAAGGTAAATTGCTGTGGTAAACACAATGGTACCATTTTCAAAACGATTCTATGGCTGGTTTTGATTTTGAGTTTTGTGAAAAATGACGATTTCGCCAGGGCTCGAATTATTTGCAGGCGGCGGGCTGTATGTACCCCATCTTTGTCTTCGTCCGCTGGTCAAGTTTTTATTACTTGATTTAATCATCGTCTATCTTCTATATCTATAAAATACGGATGACTGTCTGTGTAAGGTAAAAGGTACGTAAGTACCATAGAGGTACGTAAGTACATAAGTACCAAACACATACCCATAAAGGTACCACAATACTCAATCCCATATAAGTGTCATACATATGCCCATATAAGAACAATACATATGCCCATTGAGGTACCATACAAAAGGTCTTATGTAAATTGCTGTGGTAAACACAATGGTACCATTTTCAAAACGATTCTATGGCTGGTTTTGATTTTGAGTTTTGTGAAAAATGACGATTTCGCCAGGGCTCGGATTATTTGCAGGCGGCGGGCTGTATGTACCCCATCTTTGTCGTCGTCCGCTGGTCAAGTTTTTATTACTTGATTTAATCATCGTCTATCTTCTATATCTATAAAATACGGATGACTGTCTGTGTAAGGTAAAAGGTACGTAAGTACCATAGAGGTACGTAAGTACATAAGTACCAAACACATACATACCCATAAAGGTACCACCATACTCAATCCCATATAAGTGTCATACATATGCCCATATAAGAACAATACATATGCTCATTGAGGTACCATACAAAAGCTCTTATAAGTAACATACATATGCCCAAAAAGGTACCATACTTATGCCCTTATAAGAACAATACATATGTTCTTATAAGTATCATACATATACCCTTATAACTACCATACATATGCCCTTATAAGTACCCTAAATGCCCATATGAGTACCCATTCATATGCCAATATAGGTACCATACAAATGCCTTTATAAGTAGCATACATATGCCCATATACGCACCATGCATAGTAGTCTCTAAATACATGAGGAATATAGATATAATGTTATTTTGATTATCCATTTATTATTTAGCTCAATTTGATCATTATTACATTTTTTACAATTGATTTTCCTTAGTAATTTGTTGAGAAAACACGATGATATTTTTGATATTTGAGGTGGCTGTATCTCAGTAAATATGGCTGTATAGGCGTTAATATTTAAAATTAGCAAAGAAAGACTTTACAGAAAGAACGGTAAATTGCTGTGGTAAACACAATGGTACCATTTTCAAAACGATTCTATGGCTGGTTTTGATTTTGAGTTTTGTGAAAAATGACGATTTCGCCAGGGCTCGGATTATTTGCAGGCGGCGGGCTGTATGTACCCCATCTTTGTCTTCGTCCGCTGGTCAAGTTTTTATTACTTGATTTAATCATCGTCTATCTTCTATATCTATAAAATACGGATGACTGTCTGTGTAAGGTAAAAGGTACGTAAGTACCATAGAGGTACGTAAGTACATAAGTACCAAACACATACCCATAAAGGTACCACCATACTCAATCCCATATAAGTGTCATACATATGCCCATATAAGAACAATACATATGCTCATTGAGGTACCATACAAAAGCTCTTATAAGTAACATACATATGCCCAAAAAGGTACCATACTTATGCCCTTATAAGAACAATACATATGTTCTTATAAGTATCATACATATACCCTTATAACTACCATACATATGCCCTTATAAGTACCATAAATGCCCATATAAGTACCCATTCATATGCCAATATAGGTACCATACAAATGCCTTTATAAGTAGCATACATATGCCCATATACGCACCATGCATAGTAGTCTCTAAATACATGAGGAATATAGATATAATGTTATTTTGATTATCCATTTATAATTTAGCTCAATTTGATTATTATTACATTTTTTACAATTGATTTTCCTTAGTAATTTGTTGAGAAAACACGATGATATTTTTTATATTTAAGGTGGCTGTATCTCAGTAAATATGGCTGTATAGGCGTTAATATTTAAAATTAGCAAAGAAAGACTTTACAGAAAGAAAGGTAAATTGCTGTGGTAAACACAATGGTACCATTTTCAAAACGATTCTATGGCTGGTTTTGATTTTGAGTTTTGTGAAAAATGACGATTTCGCCAGGGCTCGAATTATTTGCAGGCGGCGGGCTGTATGTACCCCATCTTTGTCTTCGTCCGCTGGTCAAGTTTTTATTACTTGATTTAATCATCGTCTATCTTCTATATCTATAAAATACGGATGACTGTCTGTGTAAGGTAAAAGGTACGTAAGTACCATAGAGGTACGTAAGTACATAAGTACCAAACACATACCCATAAAGGTACCACAATACTCAATCCCATATAAGTGTCATACATATGCCCATATAAGAACAATACATATGCCCATTGAGGTACCATACAAAAGGTCTTATGTAAATTGCTGTGGTAAACACAATGGTACCATTTTCAAAACGATTCTATGGCTGGTTTTGATTTTGAGTTTTGTGAAAAATGACGATTTCGCCAGGGCTCGGATTATTTGCAGGCGGCGGGCTGTATGTACCCCATCTTTGTCGTCGTCCGCTGGTCAAGTTTTTATTACTTGATTTAATCATCGTCTATCTTCTATATCTATAAAATACGGATGACTGTCTGTGTAAGGTAAAAGGTACGTAAGTACCATAGAGGTACGTAAGTACATAAGTACCAAACACATATCCATAAAGGTACCACCATACTCAATCCCATATAAGTGTCATACATATGCCCATATAAGAACAATACATATGCTCATTGAGGTACCATACAAAAGCTCTTATAAGTAACATACATATGCCCAAAAAGGTACCATACTTATGCCTTTATAAGAACAATACATATGTTCTTATAAGTATCATACATATACCCTTATAACTACCATACATATGCCCTTATAAGTACCATAAATGCCCATATAAGTACCCATTCATATGCCAATATTGGTACCATACAAATGCCTTTATAAGTAGCATACATATGCCCATATACGCACCATGCATAGTAGTCTCTAAATACATGAGGAATATAGATATAATGTTATTTTGATTATCCATTTATTATTTAGCTCAAT
The DNA here is from genome assembly GCF_040958095.1 of Procambarus clarkii. NCBI lineage: Eukaryota > Metazoa > Arthropoda > Malacostraca > Decapoda > Cambaridae > Procambarus > Procambarus clarkii. The sequence continues at coordinate 3,290,233 of NC_091202.1, read as the reverse complement.
TTGATCATTATTACATTTTTTACAATTGATTTTCCTTAGTAATTTGTTGAGAAAACACGATGATATTTTTGATATTTGAGGTGGCTGTATCTCAGTAAATATGGCTGTATAGGCGTTAATATTTAAAATTAGCAAAGAAAGACTATACAGAAAGAAAGGTAAATTGCTGTGGTAAACACAATGGTACCATTTTCAAAACGATTCTATGGCTGGTTTTGATTTTGAGTTTTGTGAAAAATGTCGATTTCGCCAGGGCTCGGATTATTTGCAGGCGGCGGGCTGTATGTACCCCATCTTTGTCTTCGTCCGCTGGTCAAGTTTTTATTACTTGATTTAATCATCGTCTATCTTCTATATCTATAAAATACGGATGACTGTCTGTGTAAGGTAAAAGGTACGTAAGTACCATAGAGGTACGTAAGTACATAAGTACCAAACACATACCCATAAAGGTACCACCATACTCAATCCCATATAAGTGTCATACATATGCCCATATAAGAACAATACATATGCTCATTGAGGTACCATACAAAAGCTCTTATAAGTAACATACATATGCCCAAAAAGGTACCATACTTATGCCCTTATAAGAACAATACATATGTTCTTATAAGTATCATACATATACCCTTATAACTACCATACATACGCCCTTATAAGTACCATAAATGCCCATATAAGTACCCATTCATATGCTAATATAGGTACCATACAAATGCCTTTATAAGTAGCATACAAATGCCCATATACGCACCATGCATAGTAGTCTCTAAATACATGAGGAATATAGATATAATGTTATTTTGATTATACATTTATTATTTAGCTCAATTTGATCATTATTACATTTTTTACAATTGATTTTCCTTAGTAATTTGTTGAGAAAACACGATCATATTTCTGATATTTGAGGTGGCTGTATCTCAGTAAATATGGCTGAATAGGCGTTAATATTTAAAATTAGCAAAGAAAGACTTTACAGAAAGAAAGGTAAATTGCTGTGGTAAACACAATGGTACCATTTTCAAAACGATTCTATGGCTGGTTTTGATTTTGAGTTTTGTGAAAAATGACGATTTCGCCAGGGCTCGGATTATTTGCAGGCGGCGGGCTGTATGTACCCCATCTTTGTCTTCGTCCGCTGGTCAAGTTTTTATTACTTGATTTAATCATCGTCTATCTTCTATATCTATAAAATACGGATGACTGTCTGTGTAAGGTAAAAGGTACGTAAGTAACATAGAGGTACGTAAGTACATAAGTACCAAACACATACATACCCATAAAGGTACCACCATACTCAATCCCATATAAGTGTCATACATATGCCCATATAAGAACAATACATATGCTCATTGAGGTACCATACAAAAGCTCTTATAAGTAACATACATATGCCCAAAAAGGTACCATACTTATGCCTTTATAAGAACAATACATATGTTCTTATAAGCATCATACATATACCCTTATAACTACCATACATATGCCCTTATAAGTACCATAAATGCCCATATAAGTACCCATTCATATGCCAATATAGGTACCATACAAATGCCTTTATAAGTAGCATACATATGCCCATATACGCACCATGCATAGTAGTCTCTAAATACATGAGGAATATAGATATAATGTTATTTTGATTATCCATTTATTATTTAGCTCAATTTGATCATTATTACATTTTTTACAATTGATTTTCCTTAGTAATTTGTTGAGAAAACACGATGATATTTTTGATATTTGAGGTGGCTGTATCTCAGTAAATATGGCTGTATAGGCGTTAATATTTAAAATTAGCAAAGAAAGACTGTACAGAAAGAAAGGTAAATTGCTGTGGTAAACACAATGGTACCATTTTCAAAACGATTCTATGGCTGGTTTTGATTTTGAGTTTTGTGAAAAATGACGATTTCGCCAGGGCTCGGATTATTTGCAGGCGGCGGGCTGTATGTACCCCATCTTTGTCTTCGTCCGCTGGTCAAGTTTTTATTACTTGATTTAATCATTGTCTATCTTCTATATCTATAAAATACGGATGACTGTCTGTGTAAGGTAAAAGGTACGTAAGTACCATAGAGGTACGTAAGTACATAAGTACCAAACACATACCCATAAAGGTACCACCATACTCAATCCCATATAAGTGTCATACATATGCCCATATAAGAACAATACATATGCCCATATAAGAACAATACATATGCCCATTGAGGTACCATACAAAAGCTCTTATAAGTAACATACTTATGCCCTTATAAGAACAATACATATGTTCTTCTAAGTATCATACATATACCCTTATAACTACCATACATATGCCCTTATAAGTACTATAAATGCCCATATAAGTACCCATTCATATGCCAATATAGGTACCATACAAATGCCTTTATAAGTAGCATACATATGCCCATATACGCACCATGCATATTAGTTTCTAAATACATGAGGAATATAGATATAATGTTATTTTGATTATCCATTTATTATTTAGCTCAATTTGATCATTATTACATTTTTTACAATTGATTTTCCTTAGTAATTTGTTGAGAAAACACGATGATATTTTTGATATTTGAGGTGGCTGTATCTCAGTAAATATGGCTGTAGAGGCGTTAATATTTAAAATTAGCAAAGAAAGACTTTACAGAAAGAAAGGTAAATTGCTGTGGTAAACACAATGGTACCATTTTCAAAACGATTCTATGGCTGGTTTTGATTTTGAGTTTTGTGAAAAATGACGATTTCGCCAGGGCTCGGATTATTTGCAGGCGGCGGGCTGTATGTACCCCATCTTTGTCTTCGTCCGCTGGTCAAGTTTTTATTACTTGATTTAATCATCGTCTATCTTCTATATCTATAAAATACGGATGACTGTCTGTGTAAGGTAAAAGGTACGTAAGTACCATAGAGGTACGTAAGTACATAAGTACCAAACACATACCCATAAAGGTACCACCATACTCAATCACATATAAGTGTCATACATATGCCCATATAAGAACAATACATATGCCCATTGAGGTACCATACAAAAGCCCTTATGTAAATTGCTGTGGTAAACACAATGGTACCATTTTCAAAACGATTCTATGGCTGGTTTTGATTCTGAGTTTTGTGAAAAATGACGATTTCGCCAGGGCTCGGATTATTTGCAGGCGGCGGGCTGTATGTACCCCATCTTTGTCTTCGTCCGCTGGTCAAGTTTTTATTACTTGATTTAATCATCGTCTATCTTCTATATCTATAAAATACGGATGACTGTCTGTGTAAGGTAAAAGGTACGTAAGTACCATAGAGGTACGTAAGTACATAAGTACCAAACACATACCCATAAAGGTACCACCATACTCAATCCCATATAAGTGTCATACATATGCCCATATAAGAACAATACATATGCCCATTGAGGTACCATACAAAAGCTCTTATAAGTAACATACATATGCCGAAAAAGGTACCATACTTATGTCCTTATAAGAACAATACATATGTTCTTATAAGTATCATACATATACCCTTATAACTACCATACATATGCCCTTATAAGTACCATAAATGCCCATATAAGTACCCATTCATATGCCAATATAGGTACCATACAAATGCCTTTATAAGTAGCATACATATGCCCATATACGCACCATGCATAGTAGTCTCTAAATACATGAGGAATATAGATATAATGTTATTTTGATTATCCATTTATTATTTAGCTCAATTTGATCATTATTACATTTTTTACAATTGATTTTCCTTAGTAATTTCTTAAGAAAACACGATGATATTTTTGATATTTGAGGTGGCTGTATCTCAGTAAATTTGGCTGTATAGGCGTTAATATTTGAAATTAGCAAAGAAAGACTTTACAGAAAGAAAGGTAAATTGCTGTGGTAAACACAATGGTACCATTTTCAAAACGATTCTATGGCTGGTTTTGATTTTGAGTTTTGTGAAAAATGACGATTTCGCCAGGGCTCGGATTATTTGCAGGCGGCGGTCTGTATGTACCCCATATTTGTCTTCGTCCGCTGGTCAAGTTTTTATTACTTGATTTAATCATTGTCTATTTTCTATATCTAGAAAATAAGGATGACTGTCTGTCTAAGGAAAAAGGTACGTAAGTACCATAGAGGTACGTAAGTACATAAGTACCAAACACATACATACCCATAAAGGTACCACCATACTCAATCCCATATAAGTGTCATACATATGCCCATATAAGAACAATACATATGCTCATTAAGGTACCATACAAAAGCTCTTATAAGTAACATACATATGCCCAAAAAGGTACCATACTTATGCCCTTATAAGAACAATACATATGTTCTTATAAGTATCATACATATACCCTTATAACTACCATACATATGCCCTTATAAGTACCATAAATGCCCATATAAGTACCCATTCATATGCCAATATAGGTACCATACAAATGCCTTTATAAGTAGCATACATATGCCCATATACGCACCATGCATAGTAGTTTCTAATTACATGAGGAATATAGATATAATGTTATTTTGATTATCCATTTATTATTTAGCTCAATTTGATCATTATTACATTTTTTACAATTGACTTTCCTTAGTAATTTGTTGAGAAAACACGATGATATTTTTTATATTTGAGGTGGCTGTATCTCAGTAAATATGGCTGTAGAGGCGTTAATATTTAAAATTAGCAAAGAAAGACTATACAGAAAGGAAGGTAAATTGCTGTGGTAAACACAATGGTACCATTTTCAAAACGATTCTATGGCTGGTTTTGATTTTGAGTTTTGTGAAAAATGACGATTTCGCCAGGGCTCGGATTCTTTGCAGGCGGCGGGCTGTATGTACCCCATCTTTGTCTTCGTCCGCTGGTCAAGTTTTTATTACTTGATTTAATCATTGTCAATCTTCTATATCTATAAAATACGGATGACTGTCTGTGTAAGGTAAAAGGTACGTAAGTACCATAGAGGTACGTAAGTACATAAGTACCAAACACATACCCATAAAGGTACCACCATACTCAATCCCATATAAGTGTCATACATATGCCCCTATAAGAACAATACATATGCCCATATAAGAACAATACATATGCCCATTGAGGTACCATACAAAAGCTCTTATAAGTAACATACTTATGCCCTTATAAGAACAATACATATGTTCTTATAAGTATCATACATATACCCTTATAACTACCATACATATGCCCTTATAAGTACCATAAATGCCCATATAAGTACCCATTCATATGCCAATATAGGTACCATACAAATGCCTTTGTAAGTAGCATACATATGCCCATATACGCACCATGCATAGTAGTTTCTAAATACATGAGGAATATAGATATAATGTTATTTTGATTATCCATTTATTATTTAGCTCAATTTGATCATTATTACATTTTTTACAATTGATTTTCCTTAGTAATTTGTTGAGAAAACACGATGATATTTTTGATATTTGAGGTGGCTGTATCTCAGTAAATATGGCTGTAGAGGCGGTAATATTTAAAATTAGCAAAGAAAGACTATACAGAAAGGAAGGTAAATTGCTGTGGTAAACACAATGGAACCATTTTCAAAACGATTCTATGGCTGGTTTTGATTTTGAGTTTTGTGAAAAATGACGATTTCGCCAGGGCTCGGATTATTTGCAGGCGGCGGGCTGTATGTACCCCATCTTTGTCTTCGTCCGCTGGTCAAGTTTTTATTACTTGATTTAATCATCGTCTATCTTCTATATCTATAAAATACGGATGACTGTCTGTGTAAGGTAAAAGGTACGTAAGTACCATAGAGGTACGTAAGTGCATAAGTACCAAACACATACCCATAAAGGTACCACCATCCTCAATCCCATATAAGTGTCATACATATGCCCATATAAGAACAATACATATGCCCATTGAGGTACCATACAAAAGCTCTTATGTAAATTGCTGTGGTAAACACAATGGTACCATTTTCAAAACGATTCTATGGCTGGTTTTGATTTTGAGTTTTGTGAAAAATGACGATTTCGCCAGGGCTCGGATTATTTGCAGGCGGCGGGTTGTATGTACCCCATCTTTGTCTTCGTCCGCTGGTCAAGTTTTTATTACTTGATTTAATCATCGTCTATCTTCTATATCTATAAAATACGGATGACTGTCTGTGTAAGGTAAAAGGTACGTAAGTACCATAGAGGTACGTAAGTACATAAGTACCAAACACATACCCATAAAGGTACCACCATACTCAATCCCATATAAGTGTCATACATATGCCCATATAAGAACAATACATATGCCCATTGAGGTACCATACAAAAGCTCTTATAAGTAACATACATATGCCGAAAAAGGTACCATACTTATGTCCTTATAAGAACAATACATATGTTCTTATAAGTATCATACATATACCCTTATAACTACCATACATATGCCCTTATAAGTACCATAAATGCCCATATAAGTACCCATTCATTTGCCAATATAGGTACCATACAAATGCCTTTATAAGTAGCATACATATGCCCATATACGCACCATGCATAGTAGTCTCAAAATACATGAGGAATATAGATATAATGTTATTTTGATTATCCATTTATTATTTAGCTCAATTTGATCATTATTACATTTTTTACAATTGATTTTCCTTAGTAATTTGTTGAGAAAACACGATGATATTTTTGATATTTGAGGTGGCTGTATCTCAGTAAATATGGCTGTATAGGCGTTAATATTTAAAATTAGCAAAGAAAGACTTTACAGAAAGAAAGGTAAATTGCTGTGGTAAACACAATGGTACCATTTTCAAAACAATTCTATGGCTGGTTTTGATTTTGAGTTTTGTGAAAAATGACGATTTCGCCAGGGCTCTGATTATTTGCAGGCGGCGGGCTGTATGTACCCCATCTTTGTCTTCGTCCGCTGGTCAAGTTTTTATTACTTGATTTAATCATTGTCTATGTTCTATATCTATAAAATACGGATGACTGTCTGTGTAAGGTAAAAGGTACGTAAGTACCATAGAGGTACGTAAGTACATAAGTACCAAACACATACCCATAAAGGTACCACCATACTCAATCCCATATAAGTGTCACATACATATGCCCATATAAGAACAATACATATGCCCATATAAGAACAATACATATGCCCATATAAGAACAATACATATGCCCATTGAGGTACCATACAAAAGCTCTTATAAGTAACATACTTATGCCCTTATAAGAACAATACATATGTTCTTATAAGTATCATACATATACCCTTATAACTACCATACATATGCCCTTATAAGTACCATAAATGCCCATATAAGTACCCATTCATATGCCAATATAGGTACCATACAAATGCCTTTATAAGTAGCATACATATGCCCATATACGCACCATGCATAGTAGCCTCTAAATACATGAGGAATATAGATATAATGTTATTTTGATTATCCATTTATAATTTAGCTCAATTTGATTATTATTACATTTTTTACAATTGATTTTCCTTAGTAATTTGTTGAGAAAACACGATGATATTTTTGATATTTGAGGTGGCTGTATCTCAGTAAATATGGCTGTATAGGCGTTAATATTTAAAATTAGCAAAGAAAGACTTTACAGAAAGAAAGGTAAATTGCTGTGTAAACACAATGGTACCATTTTCAAAACGATTCTATGGCTGGTTTTGATTTTGAGTTTTGTGAAAAATGACGATTTCGCCAGGGCTCGGATTATTTGCAGGCGGCGGGCTGTATGTACCCCATCTTTGTCTTCGTCCGCTGGTCAAGTTTTTATTACTTGATTTAATCATCGTCTATGTTCTATATCTATAAAATACGGATGACTGTCTGTGTAAGATAAAAGGTACGTAAGTACCATAGAGGTACGTAAGTACATAAGTACCAAACACATACCCATAAAGGTACCACCATACTCAATCCCATATAAGTGTCATACATATGCCCATATAAGAACAATACATATGCCCATATAAGAACAATACATATGCCCATTGAGGTACCATACAAAAGCTCTTATAAGTAACATACTTATGCCCTTATAAGAACAATACATATGTTCTTATAAGTATCGTACATATACCCTTATAACTACCATACATATGCCCTTATAAGTACCATAAATGCCCATATAAGTACCCATTCATATGCCAATATAGGTACCATACAAATGCCTTTATAAGTGGCATACATATGCCCATATACGCACCATGCATAGTAGTCTCTAAATACATGAGGAATATAGATATAATGTTATTTTGATTATCCATTTATTATTTAGCTCAATTTGATCATTATTACATTTTTTACAATTGATTTTCCTTAGTAATTTGTTGAGAAAACACGATGATATTTTTGATATTTGAGGTGGCTGTATCTCAGTAAATATAGCTGTATAGGCGTTAATATTTAAAATTAGCAAAGAAAGACTTTACAAAAAGAAAGGTAAATTGCTGTGGTAAACACAATGGGACCATTTTCAAAACGATTCTATGGCTGGTTTTGATTTTGAGTTTTGTGAAAAATGACGATTTCGCCAGGGCTCGGATTATTTGCAGGCGGCGGGCTGTATGTACCCCATCTTTGTCTTCGTCCGCTGGTCAAGTTTTTATTACTTGATTTAATCATCGTCTATCTTCTATATCTATAAAATACGGATGACTGTCTGTGTAAGGTAAAAGGTACGTAAGTACCATAGAGGTACGTAAGTACATAAGTACCAAACACATACCCATAAAGGTACCACCATACTCAATCCCATATAAGTGTCATACATGTGCCCATATAAGAACAATACATATGCTCATTGAGGTACCATACAAAAGCTCTTATAAGTAACATACATATGCCCAAAAAGGTACCATACTTATGCCTTTATAAGAACAATACATATGTTCTTATAAGTATCATACATATACCCTTATAACTACCATACATATGCCCTTATAAGTACCATAAATGCCCATATAAGTACCCATTCATATGCCAATATAGGTACCATACAAATGCCTTTATAAGTGGCATACATATGCCCATATACGCACCATGCATAGTAGTCTCTAAATACATGAGGAATATAGATATAATGTTATTTTGATTATCCATTTATTATTTAGCTCAATTTGATCATTATTACATTTTTTACAATTGATTTTCCTTAGTAATTTGTTGAGAAAACACGATGATATTTTTGATATTTGAGGTGGCTGTATCTCAGTAAATATGGCTGTATAGGCGTTAATATTTAAAATTAGCAAAGAAAGACTTTACAGAAAGAAAGGAAAATTGCTGTGGTAAACACAATGGTACCATTTTCAAAACGATTCTATGGCTGGTTTTGATTTTGAGTTTTGTGAAAAATGACGATTTCGCCAGGGCTCGGATTATTTGCAGGCGGCGGGCTGTATGTACCCCATCTTTGTCTTCGTCCGCTGGTCAAGTTTTTATTACTTGTTTTAATCATCGTCTATCTTCTATATCTATAAAATACGGATGACTGTCTGTGTAAGGTAAAAGGTACGTAAGTACCATAGAGGTACGTAAGTACATAAGTACCAAACACATACCCATAAAGGTACCACCATACTCAATCCCATATAAGTGTCACATACATATGCCCATATAAGAACAATACATATGCCCATATAAGAACAATACATATGCCCATATAAGAACAATACATATGCCCATTGAGGTACCATACAAAAGCTCTTATAAGTAACATACTTATGCCCTTATAAGAACAATACATATGTTCTTATAAGTATCATACATATACCCTTATAACTACCATACATATGCCCTTATAAGTACCATAAATGCCCATATAAGTACCCATTCATATGCTAATATAGGTACCATACAAATGCCTTTATAAGTAGCATACATATGCCCATATACGCACCATGCATAGTAGCCTCTAAATACATGAGGAATATAGATATAATGTTATTTTGATTATCCATTTATAATTTAGCTCAATTTGATTATTATTACATTTTTTATAATTGATTTTCCTTAGTAATTTGTTGAGAAAACACGATGATATTTTTGATATTTGAGGTGGCTGTATCTCAGTAAATATGGCTGTATAGGCGTTAATATTTAAAATTAGCAAAGAAAGACTTTACAGAAAGAAAGGTAAATTGCTGTGTAAACACAATGGTACCATTTTCAAAACGATTCTATGGCTGGTTTTGATTTTGAGTTTTGTGAAAAATGACGATTTCGCCAGGGCTCGGATTATTTGCAGGCGGCGGGCTGTATGTACCCCATCTTTGTCTTCGTCCGCTGGTCAAGTTTTTATTACTTGATTTAATCATCGTCTATCTTCTATATCTATAAAATACGGATGACTGTCTGTGTAAGGTAAAAGGTACGTAAGTACCATAGAGGTACGTAAGTACATAAGTACCAAACACATACCCATAAAGGTACCACCATACTCAATCCCATATAAGTGTCATACATGTGCCCATATAAGAACAATACATATGCTCATTGAGGTACCATACAAAAGCTCTTATAAGTAACATACATATGCCCAAAAAGGTACCATACTTATGCCCTTATAAGAACAATACATATGTTCTTATAAGTATCATACATATACCCTTATAACCACCATACATATGCCCTTATAAGTACCATAAATGCCCATATAAGTACCCATTCATATGCCAATATAGGTACCATACAAGTGCCTTTATAAGTAGCATACATATGCCCATATACGCACCATGCATAGTAGTCTCTAAATACATGAGGAATATAGATATAATGTTATTTTGATTATCCATTTATTATTTAGCTCAATTTGATCATTATTACATTTTTTACAATTGATTTTCCTTAGTAATTTGTTGAGAAAACACGATGATATTTCTGATATTTGAGGTGGCTGTATCTCAGTAAATATGGCTGTATAGGCGTTAATATTTAAAATTAGCAAAGAAAGACTTTACAGGAAGAAAGGTAAATCGCTGTGGTAACACAATGGTACCATTTTCAAAACGATTCTATGGCTGGTTTTGATTTTGAGTTTTGTGAAAAATGACGATTTCGCCAGGGCTCGGATTCTTTGCAGGCGGCGGGCTGTATGTACCCCATCTTTGTCTTCGTCCGCTGGTCAAGTTTTTGTTACTTGATTTAATCATTGTCTATCTTCTATATCTATAAAATACGGATGACTGTCTGTGTAAGGTAAAAGGTACGTAAGTACCATAGAGGTACGTAAGTACATAAGTACCAAACACATACCCATAAAGGTACCACCATACTCAATCCCATATAAGTGTCATACATATGCCCATATAAGAACAATACATATGCTCATTGAGGTACCATACAAAAGCTCTTATAAGTAACATACATATGCCCAAAAAGGTACCATACTTATGCCCTTATAAGAACAATACATATGTTCTTATAAGTATCATACATATACCCTTATAACTACCATACATATGCCCTTATAAGTACCATAAATGCCCATATAAGTACCCATTCATATGCCAATATAGGTACCATACAAATGCCTTTATAAGTAGCATACATATGCCCATATACGCACCATGCATAGTAGTCTCTAAATACATGAGGAATATAGATATAATGTTATTTTGATTATCCATTTATAATTTAGCTCAATTTGATTATTATTACATTTTTTACAATTGATTTTCCTTAGTAATTTGTTGAGAAAACACGATGATATTTTTGATATTTGAGGTGGCTGTATCTCAGTAAATATGGCTGTATAGGCGTTAATATTTAAAATTAGCAAAGAAAGACTTTACAGAAAGAAAGGTAAATTGCTGTGTAAACACAATGGTACCATTTTCAAAACGATTCTATGGCTGGTTTTGATTTTGAGTTTTGTGAAAAATGACGATTTCGCCAGGGCTCGGATTATTTGCAGGCGGCGGGCTGTATGTACCCCATCTTTGCATTCGTCCGCTGGTCAAGTTTTTATTACTTGATTAATCATCGTCTATCTTCTATATCTATAAAATACGGATGACTGTCTGTGTAAGGTAAAAGGTACGTAAGTACCATAGAGGTACGTAAGTACATAAGTACCAAACACATACCCATAAAGGTACCACCATACTCAATCCCATATAAGTGTCATACATATGCCCATATAAGAACAATACATATGCTCATTGAGGTACCATACAAAAGCTCTTATAAGTAACAAACATATGCCCAAAAAGGTACCATACTTATGCCCTTATAAGAACAATACATATGTTCTTATAAGTATCATACATATACCCTTATAACTACCATACATATGCCCTTATAAGTACCATAAATGCCCATATAAGTACCCATTCATATGCCAATATAGGTACCATACAATTGCCTTTATAAGTAGCATACATATGCCCATATACGCACCATGCATAGCAGTCTCTAAATACATGAGGAATATAGATATAATGTTATTTTGATTATCCATTTATTATTTAGCTCAATTTGATCATTATTACATTTTTTACAATTGATTTTCCTTAGTAATTTGTTGAGAAAACACGATGATATTTTTGATATTTGAGGTGGCTGTATCTCAGTAAATATGGCTGTATAGGCGTTAATATTTAAAATTAGCAAAGAAAGACTTTACAGAAAGAAAGGTAAATTGCTGTGGTAAACACAATGGTACCATTTTCAAAACGATTCTATGGCTGGTTTTGATTTTGAGTTTTGTGAAAAATGACGATTTCGCCAGGGCTCGGATTATTTGCAGGCGGCGGGCTGTATGTACCCCATCTTTGTCTTCGTCCGCTGGTCAAGTTTTTATTACTTGATTTAATCATCATCTATCTTCTATATCTATAAAATACGGATGACTGTCTGTGTAAGGTAAAAGGTACGTAAGTACCATAGAGGTACGTAAGTACATAAGTACCAAACACATACATACCCATAAAGGTACCACCATACTCAATCCCATATAAGTGTCATACATATGCCCATATAAGAACAATACATATGCTCATTGAGGTACCATACAAAAGCTCTTATAAGTAACATACATATGCCCAAAAAGGTACCATACTTATGCCCTTATAAGAACAATACATATGTTCTTATAAGTATCATACATATACCCTTATAACTACCATACATATGCCCTTATAAGTACCATAAATGCCCATATGAGTACCCATTCATATGCCAATATAGGTACCATACAAATGCCTTTATAAGTAGCATACATATGCCCATATACGCACCATGCATAGTAGTCTCTAAATACATGAGGAATATAGATATAATGTTATTTTGATTATCCATTTATTATTTAGCTCAATTTGATCATTATTACATTTTTTACAATTGATTTTCCTTAGTAATTTGTTGAGAAAACACGATGATATTTTTGATATTTGAGGTGGCTGTATCTCAGTAAATATGGCTGTATAGGCGTTAATATTTAAAATTAGCAAAGAAAGACTTTACAGAAAGAACGGTAAATTGCTGTGGTAAACACAATGGTACCATTTTCAAAACGATTCTATGGCTGGTTTTGATTTTGAGTTTTGTGAAAAATGACGATTTCGCCAGGGCTCGGATTATTTGCAGGCGGCGGGCTGTATGTACCCCATCTTTGTCTTCGTCCGCTGGTCAAGTTTTTATTACTTGATTTAATCATCGTCTATCTTCTATATCTATAAAATACGGATGACTGTCTGTGTAAGGTAAAAGGTACGTAAGTACCATAGAGGTACGTAAGTACATAAGTACCAAACACATACCCATAAAGGTACCACCATACTCAATCCCATATAAGTGTCATACATATGCCCATATAAGAACAATACATATGCTCATTGAGGTACCATACAAAAGCTCTTATAAGTAACATACATATGCCCAAAAAGGTACCATACTTATGCCCTTATAAGAACAATACATATGTTCTTATAAGTATCATACATATACCCTTATAACTACCATACATATGCCCTTATAAGTACCATAAATGCCCATATAAGTACCCATTCATATGCCAATATAGGTACCATACAAATGCCTTTATAAGTAGCATACATATGCCCATATACGCACCATGCATAGTAGTCTCTAAATACATGAGGAATATAGATATAATGTTATTTTGATTATCCATTTATAATTTAGCTCAATTTGATTATTATTACATTTTTTACAATTGATTTTCCTTAGTAATTTGTTGAGAAAACACGATGATATTTTTTATATTTAAGGTGGCTGTATCTCAGTAAATATGGCTGTATAGGCGTTAATATTTAAAATTAGCAAAGAAAGACTTTACAGAAAGAAAGGTAAATTGCTGTGGTAAACACAATGGTACCATTTTCAAAACGATTCTATGGCTGGTTTTGATTTTGAGTTTTGTGAAAAATGACGATTTCGCCAGGGCTCGAATTATTTGCAGGCGGCGGGCTGTATGTACCCCATCTTTGTCTTCGTCCGCTGGTCAAGTTTTTATTACTTGATTTAATCATCGTCTATCTTCTATATCTATAAAATACGGATGACTGTCTGTGTAAGGTAAAAGGTACGTAAGTACCATAGAGGTACGTAAGTACATAAGTACCAAACACATACCCATAAAGGTACCACAATACTCAATCCCATATAAGTGTCATACATATGCCCATATAAGAACAATACATATGCCCATTGAGGTACCATACAAAAGGTCTTATGTAAATTGCTGTGGTAAACACAATGGTACCATTTTCAAAACGATTCTATGGCTGGTTTTGATTTTGAGTTTTGTGAAAAATGACGATTTCGCCAGGGCTCGGATTATTTGCAGGCGGCGGGCTGTATGTACCCCATCTTTGTCGTCGTCCGCTGGTCAAGTTTTTATTACTTGATTTAATCATCGTCTATCTTCTATATCTATAAAATACGGATGACTGTCTGTGTAAGGTAAAAGGTACGTAAGTACCATAGAGGTACGTAAGTACATAAGTACCAAACACATACATACCCATAAAGGTACCACCATACTCAATCCCATATAAGTGTCATACATATGCCCATATAAGAACAATACATATGCTCATTGAGGTACCATACAAAAGCTCTTATAAGTAACATACATATGCCCAAAAAGGTACCATACTTATGCCCTTATAAGAACAATACATATGTTCTTATAAGTATCATACATATACCCTTATAACTACCATACATATGCCCTTATAAGTACCATAAATGCCCATATGAGTACCCATTCATATGCCAATATAGGTACCATACAAATGCCTTTATAAGTAGCATACATATGCCCATATACGCACCATGCATAGTAGTCTCTAAATACATGAGGAATATAGATATAATGTTATTTTGATTATCCATTTATTATTTAGCTCAATTTGATCATTATTACATTTTTTACAATTGATTTTCCTTAGTAATTTGTTGAGAAAACACGATGATATTTTTGATATTTGAGGTGGCTGTATCTCAGTAAATATGGCTGTATAGGCGTTAATATTTAAAATTAGCAAAGAAAGACTTTACAGAAAGAACGGTAAATTGCTGTGGTAAACACAATGGTACCATTTTCAAAACGATTCTATGGCTGGTTTTGATTTTGAGTTTTGTGAAAAATGACGATTTCGCCAGGGCTCGGATTATTTGCAGGCGGCGGGCTGTATGTACCCCATCTTTGTCTTCGTCCGCTGGTCAAGTTTTTATTACTTGATTTAATCATCGTCTATCTTCTATATCTATAAAATACGGATGACTGTCTGTGTAAGGTAAAAGGTACGTAAGTACCATAGAGGTACGTAAGTACATAAGTACCAAACACATACCCATAAAGGTACCACCATACTCAATCCCATATAAGTGTCATACATATGCCCATATAAGAACAATACATATGCTCATTGAGGTACCATACAAAAGCTCTTATAAGTAACATACATATGCCCAAAAAGGTACCATACTTATGCCCTTATAAGAACAATACATATGTTCTTATAAGTATCATACATATACCCTTATAACTACCATACATATGCCCTTATAAGTACCATAAATGCCCATATAAGTACCCATTCATATGCCAATATAGGTACCATACAAATGCCTTTATAAGTAGCATACATATGCCCATATACGCACCATGCATAGTAGTCTCTAAATACATGAGGAATATAGATATAATGTTATTTTGATTATCCATTTATAATTTAGCTCAATTTGATTATTATTACATTTTTTACAATTGATTTTCCTTAGTAATTTGTTGAGAAAACACGATGATATTTTTTATATTTAAGGTGGCTGTATCTCAGTAAATATGGCTGTATAGGCGTTAATATTTAAAATTAGCAAAGAAAGACTTTACAGAAAGAAAGGTAAATTGCTGTGGTAAACACAATGGTACCATTTTCAAAACGATTCTATGGCTGGTTTTGATTTTGAGTTTTGTGAAAAATGACGATTTCGCCAGGGCTCGAATTATTTGCAGGCGGCGGGCTGTATGTACCCCATCTTTGTCTTCGTCCGCTGGTCAAGTTTTTATTACTTGATTTAATCATCGTCTATCTTCTATATCTATAAAATACGGATGACTGTCTGTGTAAGGTAAAAGGTACGTAAGTACCATAGAGGTACGTAAGTACATAAGTACCAAACACATACCCATAAAGGTACCACAATACTCAATCCCATATAAGTGTCATACATATGCCCATATAAGAACAATACATATGCCCATTGAGGTACCATACAAAAGGTCTTATGTAAATTGCTGTGGTAAACACAATGGTACCATTTTCAAAACGATTCTATGGCTGGTTTTGATTTTGAGTTTTGTGAAAAATGACGATTTCGCCAGGGCTCGGATTATTTGCAGGCGGCGGGCTGTATGTACCCCATCTTTGTCGTCGTCCGCTGGTCAAGTTTTTATTACTTGATTTAATCATCGTCTATCTTCTATATCTATAAAATACGGATGACTGTCTGTGTAAGGTAAAAGGTACGTAAGTACCATAGAGGTACGTAAGTACATAAGTACCAAACACATATCCATAAAGGTACCACCATACTCAATCCCATATAAGTGTCATACATATGCCCATATAAGAACAATACATATGCTCATTGAGGTACCATACAAAAGCTCTTATAAGTAACATACATATGCCCAAAAAGGTACCATACTTATGCCTTTATAAGAACAATACATATGTTCTTATAAGTATCATACATATACCCTTATAACTACCATACATATGCCCTTATAAGTACCATAAATGCCCATATAAGTACCCATTCATATGCCAATATTGGTACCATACAAATGCCTTTATAAGTAGCATACATATGCCCATATACGCACCATGCATAGTAGTCTCTAAATACATGAGGAATATAGATATAATGTTATTTTGATTATCCATTTATTATTTAGCTCAATTTGATCATTATTACATTTTTTACAATTGATTTTCCTTAGTAATTTGTTGAGAAAACACGATGATATTTTTGATATTTGAGGTGGCTGTATCTCAGTAAATATGGCTGTATAGGCGTTAATATTTAAAATTAGCAAAGAAAGACTATACAGAAAGAAAGGTAAATTGCTGTGGTAAACACAATGGTACCATTTTCAAAACGATTCTATGGCTGGTTTTGATTTTGAGTTTTGTGAAAAATGTCGATTTCGCCAGGGCTCGGATTATTTGCAGGCGGCGGGCTGTATGTACCCCATCTTTGTCTTCGTCCGCTGGTCAAGTTTTTATTACTTGATTTAATCATCGTCTATCTTCTATATCTATAAAATACGGATGACTGTCTGTGTAAGGTAAAAGGTACGTAAGTACCATAGAGGTACGTAAGTACATAAGTACCAAACACATACCCATAAAGGTACCACCATACTCAATCCCATATAAGTGTCATACATATGCCCATATAAGAACAATACATATGCTCATTGAGGTACCATACAAAAGCTCTTATAAGTAACATACATATGCCCAAAAAGGTACCATACTTATGCCCTTATAAGAACAATACATATGTTCTTATAAGTATCATACATATACCCTTATAACTACCATACATACGCCCTTATAAGTACCATAAATGCCCATATAAGTACCCATTCATATGCTAATATAGGTACCATACAAATGCCTTTATAAGTAGCATACAAATGCCCATATACGCACCATGCATAGTAGTCTCTAAATACATGAGGAATATAGATATAATGTTATTTTGATTATACATTTATTATTTAGCTCAATTTGATCATTATTACATTTTTTACAATTGATTTTCCTTAGTAATTTGTTGAGAAAACACGATCATATTTCTGATATTTGAGGTGGCTGTATCTCAGTAAATATGGCTGAATAGGCGTTAATATTTAAAATTAGCAAAGAAAGACTTTACAGAAAGAAAGGTAAATTGCTGTGGTAAACACAATGGTA
This sequence comes from Procambarus clarkii, assembly GCF_040958095.1. Taxonomy (NCBI): domain Eukaryota; kingdom Metazoa; phylum Arthropoda; class Malacostraca; order Decapoda; family Cambaridae; genus Procambarus; species Procambarus clarkii. The sequence goes on along the minus strand of NC_091202.1, from coordinate 3,271,738 downwards.
CCATTTTCAAAACGATTCTATGGCTGGTTTTGATTTTGAGTTTTGTGAAAAATGACGATTTCGCCAGGGCTCGGATTATTTGCAGGCGGCGGGCTGTATGTACCCCATCTTTGTCTTCGTCCGCTGGTCAAGTTTTTATTACTTGATTTAATCATCGTCTATCTTCTATATCTATAAAATACGGATGACTGTCTGTGTAAGGTAAAAGGTACGTAAGTAACATAGAGGTACGTAAGTACATAAGTACCAAACACATACATACCCATAAAGGTACCACCATACTCAATCCCATATAAGTGTCATACATATGCCCATATAAGAACAATACATATGCTCATTGAGGTACCATACAAAAGCTCTTATAAGTAACATACATATGCCCAAAAAGGTACCATACTTATGCCTTTATAAGAACAATACATATGTTCTTATAAGCATCATACATATACCCTTATAACTACCATACATATGCCCTTATAAGTACCATAAATGCCCATATAAGTACCCATTCATATGCCAATATAGGTACCATACAAATGCCTTTATAAGTAGCATACATATGCCCATATACGCACCATGCATAGTAGTCTCTAAATACATGAGGAATATAGATATAATGTTATTTTGATTATCCATTTATTATTTAGCTCAATTTGATCATTATTACATTTTTTACAATTGATTTTCCTTAGTAATTTGTTGAGAAAACACGATGATATTTTTGATATTTGAGGTGGCTGTATCTCAGTAAATATGGCTGTATAGGCGTTAATATTTAAAATTAGCAAAGAAAGACTGTACAGAAAGAAAGGTAAATTGCTGTGGTAAACACAATGGTACCATTTTCAAAACGATTCTATGGCTGGTTTTGATTTTGAGTTTTGTGAAAAATGACGATTTCGCCAGGGCTCGGATTATTTGCAGGCGGCGGGCTGTATGTACCCCATCTTTGTCTTCGTCCGCTGGTCAAGTTTTTATTACTTGATTTAATCATCGTCTATCTTCTATATCTATAAAATACGGATGACTGTCTGTGTAAGGTAAAAGGTACGTAAGTACCATAGAGGTACGTAAGTACATAAGTACCAAACACATACATACCCATAAAGGTACCACCATACTCAATCCCATATAAGTGTCATACATATGCCCATATAAGAACAATACATATGCTCATTGAGGTACCATACAAAAGCTCTTATAAGTAACATACATATGCCCAAAAAGGTACCATACTTATGCCCTTATAAGAACAATACATATGTTCTTATAAGTATCATACATATACCCTTATAACCACCATACATATGCCCTTATAAGTACCATAAATGCCCATATAAGTACCCATTCATATGCCAATATAGGTACCATACAAGTGCCTTTATAAGTAGCATACATATGCCCATATACGCACCATGCATAGTAGTCTCTAAATACATGAGGAATATAGATATAATGTTATTTTGATTATCCATTTATAATTTAGCTCAATTTGATTATTATTACATTTTTTACAATTGATTTTCCTTAGTAATTTGTTGAGAAAACACGATGATATTTTTTATATTTAAGGTGGCTGTATCTCAGTAAATATGGCTGTATAGGCGTTAATATTTAAAATTAGCAAAGAAAGACTTTACAGAAAGAAAGGTAAATTGCTGTGGTAAACACAATGGTACCATTTTCAAAACGATTCTATTGCTGGTTTTGATTTTGAGTTTTGTGAAAAATGACGATTTCGCCAATGCTCGAATTATTTGCAGGCGGCGGGCTGTATGTACCCCATCTTTGTCTTCGTCCGCTGGTCAAGTTTTTATTACTTGATTTAATCATCGTCTATCTTCTATATCTATAAAATACGGATGACTGTCTGTGTAAGGTAAAAGGTACGTAAGTACCATAGAGGTACGTAAGTACATAAGTACCAAACACATACCCATAAAGGTACCACAATACTCAATCCCATATAAGTGTCATACATATGCCCATATAAGAACAATACATATGCCCATTGAGGTACCATACAAAAGCTCTTATGTAAATTGCTGTGGTAAACACAATGGTACCATTTTCAAAACGATTCTATGGCTGGTTTTGATTTTGAGTTTTGTGAAAAATGACGATTTCGCCAGGGCTCGGATTATTTGCAGGCGGCGGGCTGTATGTACCCCATCTTTGTCGTCGTCCGCTGGTCAAGTTTTTATTACTTGATTTAATCATCGTCTATCTTCTATATCTATAAAATACGGATGACTGTCTGTGTAAGGTAAAAGGTACGTAAGTACCATAGAGGTACGTATGTACATAAGTACCAAACACATATCCATAAAGGTACCACCATACTCAATCCCATATAAGTGTCATACATATGCCCATATAAGAACAATACATATGCTCATTGAGGTACCATACAAAAGCTCTTATAAGTAACATACATATGCCCAAAAAGGTACCATACTTATGCCTTTATAAGAACAATACATATGTTCTTATAAGTATCATACATATACCCTTATAACTACCATACATATGCCCTTATAAGTACCATAAATGCCCATATAAGTACCCATTCATATGCCAATATAGGTACCATACAAATGCCTTTATAAGTAGCATACATATGCCCATATACGCACCATGCATAGTAGTCTCTAAATACATGAGGAATATAGATATAATGTTATTTTGATTATCCATTTATAATTTAGCTCAATTTGATTATTATTACATTTTTTACAATTGATTTTCCTTAGTAATTTGTTGAGAAAACACGATGATATTTTTGATATTTGAGGTGGCTGTATCTCAGTAAATATGGCTGTATAGGTGTTAATATTTAAAATTAGCAAAGAAAGACTTTACAGAAAGGAAGGTAAATTGCTGTGGTAAACACAATGGTACCATTTTCAAAACGATTCTATGGCTGGTTTTGATTTTGAGTTTCGTGAAAAATGACGATTTCGCCAGGGCTCGGATTATTTGCAGGCGGCGGGCTGTATGTACCCCATCTTTGTCTTCGTCCGCTGGTCAAGTTTTTATTACTTGATTTAATCATCGTCTATCTTCTATATCTATAAAATACGGATGACTGTCTGTGTAAGGTAAAAGGTACGTAAGTACCATAGAGGTACGTAAGTACATAAGTACCAAACACATACCCATAAAGGTACCACCATACTCAATCCCATATAAGTGTCATACATGTGCCCATATAAGAACAATACATATGCTCATTGAGGTACCATACAAAAGCTCTTATAAGTAACATACATATGCCCAAAAAGGTACCATACTTATGCCCTTATAAGAACAATACATATGTTCTTATAAGTATCATACATATACCCTTATAACCACCATACATATGCCCTTATAAGTACCATAAATGCCCATATAAGTACCCATTCATATGCCAATATAGGTACCATACAAGTGCCTTTATAAGTAGCATACATATGCCCATATACGCACCATGCATAGTAGTCTCTAAATACATGAGGAATATAGATATAATGTTATTTTGATTATCCATTTATTATTTAGCTCAATTTGATCATTATTACATTTTTTACAATTGATTTTCCTTAGTAATTTGTTGAGAAAACACGATGATATTTCTGATATTTGAGGTTGCTGTATCTCAGTAAATATGGCTGTATAGGCGTTAATATTTAAAATTAGCAAAGAAAGACTTTACTGAAAACAAGGTAAATTGCTGTGGTAAACACAATGGTACCATTTTCAAAACGATTCTATGGCTGGTTTTGATTTTGAGTTTTGTGAAAAATGACGATTTCGCCAGGGCTCGGATTATTTGCAGGCGGCGGGCTGTATGTACCCCATCTTTGTCTTCGTCCGCTGGTCAAGTTTTTATTACTTGATTTAATCATCGTCTATCTTCTATATCTATAAAATACGGATGACTGTCTGTGTAAGGTAAAAGGTACGTAAGTAACATAGAGGTACGTAAGTACATAAGTACCAAACACATACATACCCATAAAGGTACCACCATACTCAATCCCATATAAGTGTCATACATATGCCCATATAAGAACAATACATATGCTCATTGAGGTACCATACAAAAGCTCTTATAAGTAACATACATATGCCCAAAAAGGTACCATACTTATGCCCTTATAAGAACAATACATATGTTCTTATAAGCATCATACATATACCCTTATAACTACCATACATATGCCCTTATAAGTACCATAAATGCCCATATAAGTACCCATTCATATGCCAATATAGGTACCATACAAATGCCTTTATAAGTAGCATACATATGCCCATATACGCACCATGCATAGTAGTCTCTAAATACATGAGGAATATAGATATAATGTTATTTTGATTATCCATTTATTATTTAGCTCAATTTGATCATTATTACATTTTTTACAATTGATTTTCCTTAGTAATTTGTTGAGAAAACACGATGATATTTTTGATATTTGAGGTGGCTGTATCTCAGTAAATATGGCTGTATAGGCGTTAATATTTAAAATTAGCAAAGAAAGACTGTACAGAAAGAAAGGTAAATTGCTGTGGTAAACACAATGGTACCATTTTCAAAACGATTCTATGGCTGGTTTTGATTTTGAGTTTTGTGAAAAATGACGATTTCGCCAGGGCTCGGATTATTTGCAGGCGGCGGGCTGTATGTACCCCATCTTTGTCTTCGTCCGCTGGTCAAGTTTTTATTACTTGATTTAATCATCGTCTATCTTCTATATCTATAAAATACGGATGACTGTCTGTGTAAGGTAAAAGGTACGTAAGTACCATAGAGGTACGTAAGTACATAAGTACCAAACACATACATACCCATAAAGGTACCACCATACTCAATCCCATATAAGTGTCATACATATGCCCATATAAGAACAATACATATGCTCATTGAGGTACCATACAAAAGCTCTTATAAGTAACATACATATGCCCAAAAAGGTACCATACTTTTGTCCTTATAAGAACAATACATATGTTCTTATAAGTATCATACATATACCCTTATAACCACCATACATATGCCCTTATAAGTACCATAAATGCCCATATAAGTACCCATTCATATGCCAATATAGGTACCATACAAGTGCCTTTATAAGTAGCATACATATGCCCATATACGCACCATGCATAGTAGTCTCTAAATACATGAGGAATATAGATATAATGTTATTTTGATTATCCATTTATTATTTAGCTCAATTTGATCATTATTACATTTTTTACAATTGATTTTCCTTAGTAATTTGTTGAGAAAACACGATGATATTTCTGATATTTGAGGTTGCTGTATCTCAGTAAATATGGCTGTATAGGCGTTAATATTTAAAATTAGCAAAGAAAGACTTTAAAGAAAAAAAGGTAAATTGCTGTGGTAAACACAATGGTACCATTTTCAAAACGATTCTATGGCTGGTTTTGATTTTGAGTTTTGTGAAAAATGACGATTTCGCCAGGGCTCGGATTATTTGCAGGCGGCGGGCTGTATGTACCCCATCTTTGTCTTCGTCCGCTGGTCAAGTTTTTATTACTTGATTTAATCATCGTCTATCTTCTATATCTATAAAATACGGATGACTGTCTGTGTAAGGTAAAAGGTACGTAAGTAACATAGAGGTACGTAAGTACATAAGTACCAAACACATACATACCCATAAAGGTACCACCATACTCAATCCCATATAAGTGTCATACATGTGCCCATATAAGAACAATACATATGCTCATTGAGGTACCATACAAAAGCTCTTATAAGTAACATACATATGCCCAAAAAGGTACCATACTTATGCCCTTATAAGAACAATACATATGTTCTTATAAGTATCATACATATACCCTTATAACTACCATACATATGCCCTTATAAGTACCATAAATGCCCATATAAGTACCCATTCATATGCCAATATAGGTACCATACAAATGCCTTTATAAGTAGCATACATATGCCCATATACGCACCATGCATAGTAGTCTCTAAATACATGAGGAATATAGATATAATGTTATTTTGATTATCCATTTATAATTTAGCTCAATTTGATTATTATTACATTTTTTACAATTGATTTTCCTTAGTAATTTGTTGAGAAAACACGATGATATTTTTTATATTTAAGGTGGCTGTATCTCAGTAAATATGGTTGTATAGGCGTTAATATTTAAAATTAGCAAAGAAAGACTTTACAGAAAGAAAGGTAAATTGCTGTGGTAAACACAATGGTACCATTTTCAAAACGATTCTATTGCTGGTTTTGATTTTGAGTTTTGTGAAAAATGACGATTTCGCCAATGCTCGAATTATTTGCAGGCGGCGGGCTGTATGTACCCCATCTTTGTCTTCGTCCGCTGGTCAAGTTTTTATTACTTGATTTAATCATCGTCTATCTTCTATATCTATAAAATACGGATGACTGTCTGTGTAAGGTAAAAGGTACGTAAGTACCATAGAGGTACGTAAGTACATAAGTACCAAACACATACCCATAAAGGTACCACAATACTCAATCCCATATAAGTGTCATACATATGCCCATATAAGAACAATACATATGCCCATTGAGGTACCATACAAAAGCTCATATGTAAATTGCTGTGGTAAACACAATGGTACCATTTTCAAAACGATTCTATGGCTGGTTTTGATTTTGAGTTTTGTGAAAAATGACGATTTCGCCAGGGCTCGGATTATTTGCAGGCGGCGGGCTGTATGTACCCCATCTTTGTCGTCGTCCGCTGGTCAAGTTTTTATTACTTGATTTAATCATCGTCTATCTTCTATATCTATAAAATACGGATGACTGTCTGTGTAAGGTAAAAGGTACGTAAGTACCATAGAGGTACGTATGTACATAAGTACCAAACACATATCCATAAAGGTACCACCATACTCAATCCCATATAAGTGTCATACATATGCCCATATAAGAACAATACATATGCTCATTGAGGTACCATACAAAAGCTCTTATAAGTAACATACATATGCCCAAAAAGGTACCATACTTATGCCTTTATAAGAACAATACATATGTTCTTATAAGTATCATACATATACCCTTATAACTACCATACATATGCCCTTATAAGTACCATAAATGCCCATATAAGTACCCATTCATATGCCAATATAGGTACCATACAAATGCCTTTATAAGTAGCATACATATGCCCATATACGCACCATGCATAGTAGTCTCTAAATACATGAGGAATATAGATATAATGTTATTTTGATTATCCATTTATTATTTAGCTCAATTTGATCATTATTACATTTTTTACAATTGATTTTCCTTAGTAATTTGTTGAGAAAACACGATGATATTTTTGATATTTGAGGTGGCTGTATCTCAGTAAATATGGCTGTATAGGCGTTAATATTTAAAATTAGCAAAGAAAGACTGTACAGAAAGAAAGGTAAATTGCTGTGGTAAACACAATGGTACCATTTTCAAAACGATTCTATGGCTGGTTTTGATTTTGAGTTTTGTGAAAAATGACGATTTCGCCAGGGCTCGGATTATTTGCAGGCGGCGGGCTGTATGTACCCCATCTTTGTCTTCGTCCGCTGGTCAAGTTTTTATTACTTGATTTAATCATCGTCTATCTTCTATATCTATAAAATACGGATGACTGTCTGTGTAAGGTAAAAGGTACGTAAGTACCATAGAGGTACGTAAGTACATAAGTACCAAACACATACATACCCATAAAGGTACCACCATACTCAATCCCATATAAGTGTCATACATATGCCCATATAAGAACAATACATATGCTCATTGAGGTACCATACAAAAGCTCTTATAAGTAACATACATATGCCCAAAAAGGTACCATACTTATGCCCTTATAAGAACAATACATATGTTCTTATAAGTATCATACATATACCCTTATAACCACCATACATATGCCCTTATAAGTACCATAAATGCCCATATAAGTACCCATTCATATGCCAATATAGGTACCATACAAGTGCCTTTATAAGTAGCATACATATGCCCATATACGCACCATGCATAGTAGTCTCTAAATACATGAGGAATATAGATATAATGTTATTTTGATTATCCATTTATAATTTAGCTCAATTTGATTATTATTACATTTTTTACAATTGATTTTCCTTAGTAATTTGTTGAGAAAACACGATGATATTTTTTATATTTAAGGTGGCTGTATCTCAGTAAATATGGCTGTATAGGCGTTAATATTTAAAATTAGCAAAGAAAGACTTTACAGAAAGAAAGGTAAATTGCTGTGGTAAACACAATGGTACCATTTTCAAAACGATTCTATTGCTGGTTTTGATTTTGAGTTTTGTGAAAAATGACGATTTCGCCAATGCTCGAATTATTTGCAGGCGGCGGGCTGTATGTACCCCATCTTTGTCTTCGTCCGCTGGTCAAGTTTTTATTACTTGATTTAATCATCGTCTATCTTCTATATCTATAAAATACGGATGACTGTCTGTGTAAGGTAAAAGGTACGTAAGTACCATAGAGGTACGTAAGTACATAAGTACCAAACACATACCCATAAAGGTACCACAATACTCAATCCCATATAAGTGTCATACATATGCCCATATAAGAACAATACATATGCCCATTGAGGTACCATACAAAAGCTCTTATGTAAATTGCTGTGGTAAACACAATGGTACCATTTTCAAAACGATTCTATGGCTGGTTTTGATTTTGAGTTTTGTGAAAAATGACGATTTCGCCAGGGCTCGGATTATTTGCAGGCGGCGGGCTGTATGTACCCCATCTTTGTCGTCGTCCGCTGGTCAAGTTTTTATTACTTGATTTAATCATCGTCTATCTTCTATATCTATAAAATACGGATGACTGTCTGTGTAAGGTAAAAGGTACGTAAGTACCATAGAGGTACGTATGTACATAAGTACCAAACACATATCCATAAAGGTACCACCATACTCAATCCCATATAAGTGTCATACATATGCCCATATAAGAACAATACATATGCTCATTGAGGTACCATACAAAAGCTCTTATAAGTAACATACATATGCCCAAAAAGGTACCATACTTATGCCTTTATAAGAACAATACATATGTTCTTATAAGTATCATACATATACCCTTATAACTACCATACATATGCCCTTATAAGTACCATAAATGCCCATATAAGTACCCATTCATATGCCAATATAGGTACCATACAAATGCCTTTATAAGTAGCATACATATGCCCATATACGCACCATGCATAGTAGTCTCTAAATACATGAGGAATATAGATATAATGTTATTTTGATTATCCATTTATAATTTAGCTCAATTTGATTATTATTACATTTTTTACAATTGATTTTCCTTAGTAATTTGTTGAGAAAACACGATGATATTTTTGATATTTGAGGTGGCTGTATCTCAGTAAATATGGCTGTATAGGTGTTAATATTTAAAATTAGCAAAGAAAGACTTTACAGAAAGGAAGGTAAATTGCTGTGGTAAACACAATGGTACCATTTTCAAAACGATTCTATGGCTGGTTTTGATTTTGAGTTTCGTGAAAAATGACGATTTCGCCAGGGCTCGGATTATTTGCAGGCGGCGGGCTGTATGTACCCCATCTTTGTCTTCGTCCGCTGGTCAAGTTTTTATTACTTGATTTAATCATCGTCTATCTTCTATATCTATAAAATACGGATGACTGTCTGTGTAAGGTAAAAGGTACGTAAGTACCATAGAGGTACGTAAGTACATAAGTACCAAACACATACCCATAAAGGTACCACCATACTCAATCCCATATAAGTGTCATACATGTGCCCATATAAGAACAATACATATGCTCATTGAGGTACCATACAAAAGCTCTTATAAGTAACATACATATGCCCAAAAAGGTACCATACTTATGCCCTTATAAGAACAATACATATGTTCTTATAAGTATCATACATATACCCTTATAACCACCATACATATGCCCTTATAAGTACCATAAATGCCCATATAAGTACCCATTCATATGCCAATATAGGTACCATACAAGTGCCTTTATAAGTAGCATACATATGCCCATATACGCACCATGCATAGTAGTCTCTAAATACATGAGGAATATAGATATAATGTTATTTTGATTATCCATTTATTATTTAGCTCAATTTGATCATTATTACATTTTTTACAATTGATTTTCCTTAGTAATTTGTTGAGAAAACACGATGATATTTCTGATATTTGAGGTTGCTGTATCTCAGTAAATATGGCTGTATAGGCGTTAATATTTAAAATTAGCAAAGAAAGACTTTACTGAAAACAAGGTAAATTGCTGTGGTAAACACAATGGTACCATTTTCAAAACGATTCTATGGCTGGTTTTGATTTTGAGTTTTGTGAAAAATGACGATTTCGCCAGGGCTCGGATTATTTGCAGGCGGCGGGCTGTATGTACCCCATCTTTGTCTTCGTCCGCTGGTCAAGTTTTTATTACTTGATTTAATCATCGTCTATCTTCTATATCTATAAAATACGGATGACTGTCTGTGTAAGGTAAAAGGTACGTAAGTAACATAGAGGTACGTAAGTACATAAGTACCAAACACATACATACCCATAAAGGTACCACCATACTCAATCCCATATAAGTGTCATACATATGCCCATATAAGAACAATACATATGCTCATTGAGGTACCATACAAAAGCTCTTATAAGTAACATACATATGCCCAAAAAGGTACCATACTTATGCCCTTATAAGAACAATACATATGTTCTTATAAGCATCATACATATACCCTTATAACTACCATAAATATGCCCTTATAAGTACCATAAATGCCCATATAAGTACCCATTCATATGCCAATATAGGTACCATACAAATGCCTTTATAAGTAGCATACATATGCCCATATACGCACCATGCATAGTAGTCTCTAAATACATGAGGAATATAGATATAATGTTATTTTGATTATCCATTTATTATTTAGCTCAATTTGATCATTATTACATTTTTTACAATTGATTTTCCTTAGTAATTTGTTGAGAAAACACGATGATATTTTTGATATTTGAGGTGCCTGTATCTCAGTAAATATGGCTGTATAGGCGTTAATATTTAAAATTAGCAAAGAAAGACTGTACAGAAAGAAAGGTAAATTGCTGTGGTAAACACAATGGTACCATTTTCAAAACGATTCTATGGCTGGTTTTGATTTTGAGTTTTGTGAAAAATGACGATTTCGCCAGGGCTCGGATTATTTGCAGGCGGCGGGCTGTATGTACCCCATCTTTGTCTTCGTCCGCTGGTCAAGTTTTTATTACTTGATTTAATCATCGTCTATCTTCTATATCTATAAAATACGGATGACTGTCTGTGTAAGGTAAAAGGTACGTAAGTACCATAGAGGTACGTAAGTACATAAGTACCAAACACATACATACCCATAAAGGTACCACCATACTCAATCCCATATAAGTGTCATACATATGCCCATATAAGAACAATACATATGCTCATTGAGGTACCATACAAAAGCTCTTATAAGTAACATACATATGCCCAAAAAGGTACCATACTTTTGTCCTTATAAGAACAATACATATGTTCTTATAAGTATCATACATATACCCTTATAACCACCATACATATGCCCTTATAAGTACCATAAATGCCCATATAAGTACCCATTCATATGCCAATATAGGTACCATACAAGTGCCTTTATAAGTAGCATACATATGCCCATATACGCACCATGCATAGTAGTCTCTAAATACATGAGGAATATAGATATAATGTTATTTTGATTATCCATTTATTATTTAGCTCAATTTGATCATTATTACATTTTTTACAATTGATTTTCCTTAGTAATTTGTTGAGAAAACACGATGATATTTCTGATATTTGAGGTTGCTGTATCTCAGTAAATATGGCTGTATAGGCGTTAATATTTAAAATTAGCAAAGAAAGACTTTAAAGAAAAAAAGGTAAATTGCTGTGGTAAACACAATGGTACCATTTTCAAAACGATTCTATGGCTGGTTTTGATTTTGAGTTTTGTGAAAAATGACGATTTCGCCAGGGCTCGGATTATTTGCAGGCGGCGGGCTGTATGTACCCCATCTTTGTCTTCGTCCGCTGGTCAAGTTTTTATTACTTGATTTAATCATCGTCTATCTTCTATATCTATAAAATACGGATGACTGTCTGTGTAAGGTAAAAGGTACGTAAGTAACATAGAGGTACGTAAGTACATAAGTACCAAACACATACATACCCATAAAGGTACCACCATACTCAATCCCATATAAGTGTCATACATGTGCCCATATAAGAACAATACATATGCTCATTGAGGTACCATACAAAAGCTCTTATAAGTAACATACATATGCCCAAAAAGGTACCATACTTATGCCCTTATAAGAACAATACATATGTTCTTATAAGTATCATACATATACCCTTATAACTACCATACATATGCCCTTATAAGTACCATAAATGCCCATATAAGTACCCATTCATATGCCAATATAGGTACCATACAAATGCCTTTATAAGTAGCATACATATGCCCATATACGCACCATGCATAGTAGTCTCTAAATACATGAGGAATATAGATATAATGTTATTTTGATTATCCATTTATAATTTAGCTCAATTTGATTATTATTACATTTTTTACAATTGATTTTCCTTAGTAATTTGTTGAGAAAACACGATGATATTTTTTATATTTAAGGTGGCTGTATCTCAGTAAATATGGTTGTATAGGCGTTAATATTTAAAATTAGCAAAGAAAGACTTTACAGAAAGAAAGGTAAATTGCTGTGGTAAACACAATGGTACCATTTTCAAAACGATTCTATTGCTGGTTTTGATTTTGAGTTTTGTGAAAAATGACGATTTCGCCAATGCTCGAATTATTTGCAGGCGGCGGGCTGTATGTACCCCATCTTTGTCTTCGTCCGCTGGTCAAGTTTTTATTACTTGATTTAATCATCGTCTATCTTCTATATCTATAAAATACGGATGACTGTCTGTGTAAGGTAAAAGGTACGTAAGTACCATAGAGGTACGTAAGTACATAAGTACCAAACACATACCCATAAAGGTACCACAATACTCAATCCCATATAAGTGTCATACATATGCCCATATAAGAACAATACATATGCCCATTGAGGTACCATACAAAAGCTCATATGTAAATTGCTGTGGTAAACACAATGGTACCATTTTCAAAACGATTCTATGGCTGGTTTTGATTTTGAGTTTTGTGAAAAATGACGATTTCGCCAGGGCTCGGATTATTTGCAGGCGGCGGGCTGTATGTACCCCATCTTTGTCGTCGTCCGCTGGTCAAGTTTTTATTACTTGATTTAATCATCGTCTATCTTCTATATCTATAAAATACGGATGACTGTCTGTGTAAGGTAAAAGGTACGTAAGTACCATAGAGGTACGTATGTACATAAGTACCAAACACATATCCATAAAGGTACCACCATACTCAATCCCATATAAGTGTCATACATATGCCCATATAAGAACAATACATATGCTCATTGAGGTACCATACAAAAGCTCTTATAAGTAACATACATATGCCCAAAAAGGTACCATACTTATGCCTTTATAAGAACAATACATATGTTCTTATAAGTATCATACATATACCCTTATAACTACCATACATATGCCCTTATAAGTACCATAAATGCCCATATAAGTACCCATTCATATGCCAATATAGGTACCATACAAATGCCTTTATAAGTAGCATACATATGCCCATATACGCACCATGCATAGTAGTCTCTAAATACATGAGGAATATAGATATAATGTTATTTTGATTATCCATTTATAATTTAGCTCAATTTGATTATTATTACATTTTTTACAATTGATTTTCCTTAGTAATTTGTTGAGAAAACACGATGATATTTTTGATATTTGAGGTGGCTGTATCTCAGTAAATATGGCTGTATAGGTGTTAATATTTAAAATTAGCAAAGAAAGACTTTACAGAAAGGAAGGTAAATTGCTGTGGTAAACACAATGGTACCATTTTCAAAACGATTCTATGGCTGGTTTTGATTTTGAGTTTCGTGAAAAATGACGATTTCGCCAGGGCTCGGATTATTTGCAGGCGGCGGGCTGTATGTACCCCATCTTTGTCTTCGTCCGCTGGTCAAGTTTTTATTACTTGATTTAATCATCGTCTATCTTCTATATCTATAAAATACGGATGACTGTCTGTGTAAGGTAAAAGGTACGTAAGTACCATAGAGGTACGTAAGTACATAAGTACCAAACACATACCCATAAAGGTACCACCATACTCAATCCCATATAAGTGTCATACATGTGCCCATATAAGAACAATACATATGCTCATTGAGGTACCATACAAAAGCTCTTATAAGTAACATACATATGCCCAAAAAGGTACCATACTTATGCCCTTATAAGAACAATACATATGTTCTTATAAGTATCATACATATACCCTTATAACCACCATACATATGCCCTTATAAGTACCATAAATGCCCATATAAGTACCCATTCATATGCCAATATAGGTACCATACAAGTGCCTTTATAAGTAGCATACATATGCCCATATACGCACCATGCATAGTAGTCTCTAAATACATGAGGAATATAGATATAATGTTATTTTGATTATCCATTTATTATTTAGCTCAATTTGATCATTATTTCATTTTTTACAATTGATTTTCCTTAGTAATTTGTTGAGAAAACACGATGATATTTCTGATATTTGAGGTTGCTGTATCTCAGTAAATATGGCTGTATAGGCGTTAATATTTAAAATTAGCAAAGAAAGACTTTACTGAAAACAAGGTAAATTGCTGTGGTAAACACAATGGTACCATTTTCAAAACGATTCTATGGCTGGTTTTGATTTTGAGTTTTGTGAAAAATGACGATTTCGCCAGGGCTCGGATTATTTGCAGGCGGCGGGCTGTATGTACCCCATCTTTGTCTTCGTCCGCTGGTCAAGTTTTTATTACTTGATTTAATCATCGTCTATCTTCTATATCTATAAAATACGGATGACTGTCTGTGTAAGGTAAAAGGTACGTAAGTACCATAGAGGTACGTAAGTACATAAGTACCAAACACATACATACCCATAAAGGTACCACCATACTCAATCCCATATAAGTGTCATACATATGCCCATATAAGAACAATACATATGCTCATTGAGGTACCATACAAAAGCTCTTATAAGTAACATACATATGCCCAAAAAGGTACCATACTTATGCCCTTATAAGAACAATACATATGTTCTTATAAGTATCATACATATACCCTTATAACTACCATACATATGCCCTTATAAGTACCATAAATGCCCATATAAGTACCCATTCATATGCCAATATTGGTACCATACAAATGCCTTTATAAGTAGCTTACATATGCCCATATACGCACCATGCATAGTAGTCTCTAAATACATGAGGAATATAGATATAATGTTATTTTGATTATCCATTTATAATTTAGCTCAATTTGATTATTATTACATTTTTTACAATTGATTTTCCTTAGTAATTTGTTGAGAAAACACGATGATATTTTTGATATTTGAGGTGGCTGTATCTCAGTAAATATGGCTGTATAGGCGTTAATATTTAAAATTAGCAAAGAAAGACTTTACAGAAAGGAAGGTAAATTGCTGTGGTAAACACAATGGTACCATTTTCAAAACGATTCTATGGCTGGTTTTGATTTTGAGTTTCGTGAAAAATGACGATTTCGCCAGGGCTCGGATTATTTGCAGGCGGCGGGCTGTATGTACCCCATCTTTGTCTTCGTCCGCTGGTCAAGTTTTTATTACTTGATTTAATCATCGTCTATCTTCTATATCTATAAAATACGGATGACTGTCTGTGTAAGGTAAAAGGTACGTAAGTACCATAGAGGTACGTAAGTACATAAGTACCAAACACATACCCATAAAGGTACCACCATACTCAATCCCATATAAGTGTCATACATGTGCCCATATAAGAACAATACATATGCTCATTGAGATACCATACAAAAGCTCTTATAAGTAACATACATATGCCCAAAAAGGTACCATACTTATGCCCTTATAAGAACAATACATATGTTCTTATAAGTATCATACATATACCCTTATAACCACCATACATATGCCCTTATAAATACCATAAATGCCCATATAAGTACCTATTCATATGCCAATATAGGTACCATACAAGTGCCTTTATAAGTAGCATACATATGCCCATATACGCACCATGCATAGTAGTCTCTAAATACATGAGGAATATAGATATAATGTTATTTTGATTATCCATTTATTATTTAGCTCAATTTGATCATTATTACATTTTTTACAATTGATTTTCCTTAGTAATTTGTTGAGAAAACACGATGATATTTCTGATATTTGAGGTTGCTGTATCTCAGTAAATATGGCTGTATAGGCGTTAATATTTAAAATTAGCAAAGAAAGACTTTACAGAAAGAAAGGTAAATTGCTGTGGTAAACACAATGGTACCATTTTCAAAACGATTCTATGGCTGGTTTTGATTTTGAGTTTTGTGAAAAATGACGATTTCGCCAGGGCTCGGATTATTTGCAGGCGGCGGGCTGTATGTACCCCATCTTTGTCTTCGTCCGCTGGTCAAGTTTTTATTACTTGATTTAATCATCGTCTATCTTCTATATCTATAAAATACGGATGACTGTCTGTGTAAGGTAAAAGGTACGTAAGTAACATAGAGGTACGTAAGTACATAAGTACCAAACACATACATACCCATAAAGGTACCACCATACTCAATCCCATATAAGTGTCATACATATGCCCATATAAGAACAATACATATGCTCATTGAGGTACCATACAAAAGCTCTTATAAGTAACATACATATGCCCAAAAAGGTACCATACTTATGCCCTTATAAGAACAATACATATGTTCTTATAAGTATCATACATATACCCTTATAACTACCATACATATGCCCTTATAAGTACCATAAATGCCCATATAAGTACCCATTCATATGCCAATATAGGTACCATACAAATGCCTTTATAAGTAGCATACATATGCCCATATACGCACCATGCATAGTAGTCTCTAAATACATGAGGAATATAGATATAATGTTATTTTGATTATCCATTTATAATTTAGCTCAATTTGATTATTATTACATTTTTTACAATTGATTTTCCTTAGTAATTTGTTGAGAAAACACGATGATATTTTTTATATTTAAGGTGGCTGTATCTCAGTAAATATGGCTGTATAGGCGTTAATATTTAAAATTAGCAAAGAAAGACTTTACAGAAAGAAAGGTAAATTGCTGTGGTAAACACAATGGTACCATTTTCAAAACGATTCTATGGCTGGTTTTGATTTTGAGTTTTGTGAAAAATGACGATTTCGCCAATGCTCGAATTATTTGCAGGCGGCGGGCTGTATGTACCCCATCTTTGTCTTCGTCCGCTGGTCAAGTTTTTATTACTTGATTTAATCATCGTCTATCTTCTATATCTATAAAATACGGATGACTGTCTGTGTAAGGTAAAAGGTACGTAAGTACCATAGAGGTACGTAAGTACATAAGTACCAAACACATACCCATAAAGGTACCACAATACTCAATCCCATATAAGTGTCATACATATGCCCATATAAGAACAATACATATGCCCATTGAGGTACCATACAAAAGCTCTTATGTAAATTGCTGTGGTAAACACAATGGTACCATTTTCAAAACGATTCTATGGCTGGTTTTGATTTTGAGTTTTGTGAAAAATGACGATTTCGCCAGGGCTCGGATTATTTGCAGGCGGCGAGCTGTATGTACCCCATCTTTGTCGTCGTCCGCTGGTCAAGTTTTTATTACTTGATTTAATCATCGTCTATCTTCTATATCTATAAAATACGGATGACTGTCTGTGTAAGGTAAAAGGTACGTAAGTACCATAGAGGTACGTAAGTACATAAGTACCAAACACATATCCATAAAGGTACCACCATACTCAATCCCATATAAGTGTCATACATATGCCCATATAAGAACAATACATATGCTCATTGAGGTACCATACAAAAGCTCTTATAAGTAACATACATATGCCCAAAAAGGTACCATACTTATGCCTTTATAAGAACAATACATATGTTCTTATAAGTATCATACATATACCCTTATAACTACCATACATATGCCCTTATAAGTACCATAAATGCCCATATAAGTACCCATTCATATGCCAATATAGGTACCATACAAATGCCTTTATAAGTAGCATACATATGCCCATATACGCACCATGCATAGTAGTCTCTAAATACATGAGGAATATAGATATAATGTTATTTTGATTATCCATTTATAATTTAGCTCAATTTGATTATTATTACATTTTTTACAATTGATTTTCCTTAGTAATTTGTTGAGAAAACACGATGATATTTTTGATATTTGAGGTGGCTGTATCTCAGTAAATATGGCTGTATAGGTGTTAATATTTAAAATTAGCAAAGAAAGACTTTACTGAAAGGAAGGTAAATTGCTGTGGTAAACACAATGGTACCATTTTCAAAACGATTCTATGGCTGGTTTTGATTTTGAGTTTCGTGAAAAATGACGATTTCGCCAGGGCTCGGATTATTTGCAGGCGGCGGGCTGTATGTACCCCATCTTTGTCTTCGTCCGCTGGTCAAGTTTTTATTACTTGATTTAATCATCGTCTATCTTCTATATCTATAAAATACGGATGACTGTCTGTGTAAGGTAAAAGGTACGTAAGTACCATAGAGGTACGTAAGTACATAAGTACCAAACACATACCCATAAAGGTACCACCATACTCAATCCCATATAAGTGTCATACATGTGCCCATATAAGAACAATACATATGCTCATTGAGGTACCATACAAAAGCTCTTATAAGTAACATACATATGCCCAAAAAGGTACCATACTTATGCCCTTATAAGAACAATACATATGTTCTTATAAGTATCATACATATACCCTTATAACCACCATACATATGCCCTTATAAGTACCATAAATGCCCATATAAGTACCCATTCATATGCCAATATAGGTACCATACAAGTGCCTTTATAAGTAGCATACATATGCCCATATACGCACCATGCATAGTTGTCTCTAAATACATGAGGAATATAGATATAATGTTATTTTGATTATCCATTTATTATTTAGCTCAATTTGATCATTATTACATTTTTTACAATTGATTTTCCTTAGTAATTTGTTGAGAAAACACGATGATATTTCTGATATTTGAGGTTGCTGTATCTCAGTAAATATGGCTGTATAGGCGTTAATATTTAAAATTAGCAAAGAAAGACTTTAAAGAAAAAAAGGTAAATTGCTATGGTAAACACAATGGTACCATTTTCAAAACGATTCTATGGCTGGTTTTGATTTTGAGTTTTGTGAAAAATGACGATTTCGCCAGGGCTCGGATTATTTGCAGGCGGCGGGCTGTATGTACCCCATCTTTGTCTTCGTCCGCTGGTCAAGTTTTTATTACTTGATTTAATCATCGTCTATCTTCTATATCTATAAAATACGGATGACTGTCTGTGTAAGGTAAAAGGTACGTAAGTACCATAGAGGTACGTAAGTACATAAGTACCAAACACATACCCATAAAGGTACCACCATACTCAATCCCATATAAGTGTCATACATGTGCCCATATAAGAACAATACATATGCTCATTGAGGTACCATACAAAAGCTCTTATAAGTAACATACATATGCCCAAAAAGGTACCATACTTATGCCCTTATAAGAACAATACATATGTTCTTATAAGTATCATACATATACCCTTATAACCACCATACATATGCCCTTATAAGTACCATAAATGCCCATATAAGTACCCATTCATATGCCAATATAGGTACCATACAAGTGCCTTTATAAGTAGCATACATATGCCCATATACGCACCATGCATAGTTGTCTCTAAATACATGAGGAATATAGATATAATGTTATTTTGATTATCCATTTATTATTTAGCTCAATTTGATCATTATTACATTTTTTACAATTGATTTTCCTTAGTAATTTGTTGAGAAAACACGATGATATTTCTGATATTTGAGGTTGCTGTATCTCAGTAAATATGGCTGTATAGGCGTTAATATTTAAAATTAGCAAAGAAAGACTTTAAAGAAAAAAAGGTAAATTGCTATGGTAAACACAATGGTACCATTTTCAAAACGATTCTATGGCTGGTTTTGATTTTGAGTTTTGTGAAAAATGACGATTTCGCCAGGGCTCGGATTATTTGCAGGCGGCGGGCTGTATGTACCCCATCTTTGTCTTCGTCCGCTGGTCAAGTTTTTATTACTTGATTTAATCATCGTCTATCTTCTATATCTATAAAATACGGATGACTGTCTGTGTAAGGTAAAAGGTACGTAAGTAACATAGAGGTACGTAAGTACATAAGTACCAAACACATACATACCCATAAAGGTACCACCATACTCAATCCCATATAAGTGTCATACATATGCCCATATAAGAACAATACATATGCTCATTGAGGTACCATACAAAAGCTCTTATAAGTAACATACATATGCCCAAAAAGGTACCATACTTATGCCCTTATAAGAACAATACATATGTTCTTATAAGTATCATACATATACCCTTATAACTACCATACATATGCCCTTATATGTACCATAAATGCCCATATAAGTACCCATTCATATGCCAATATAGGTACCATACAAATGCCTTTATAAGTAGCATACATATGCCCATATACGCACCATGCATAGTAGTCTCTAAATACATGAGGAATATAGATATAATGTTATTTTGATTATCCATTTATAATTTAGCTCAATTTGATTATTATTACATTTTTTACAATTGATTTTCCTTAGTAATTTGTTGAGAAAACACGATGATATTTTTTATATTTAAGGTGGCTGTATCTCAGTAAATATGGCTGTATAGGCGTTAATATTTAAAATTAGCAAAGAAAGACTTTACAGAAAGAAAGGTAAATTGCTGTGGTAAACACAATGGTACCATTTTCAAAACGATACTATGGCTGGTTTTGATTTTGAGTTTTGTGAAAAATGACAATTTCGCCAATGCTCGAATTATTTGCAGGCGGCGGGCTGTATGTACCCCATCTTTGTCTTCGTCCGCTGGTCAAGTTTTTATTACTTGATTTAATCATCGTCTATCTTCTATATCTATAAAATACGGATGACTGTCTGTGTAAGGTAAAAGGTACGTAAGTACCATAGAGGTACGTAAGTACATAAGTACCAAACACATACCCATAAAGGTACCACCATACTCAATCCCATATAAGTGTCATACATGTGCCCATATAAGAACAATACATATGCTCATTGAGGTACCATACAAAAGCTCTTATAAGTAACATACATATGCCCAAAAAGGTACCATACTTATGCCCTTATAAGAACAATACATATGTTCTTATAAGTATCATACATATACCCTTATAACCACCATACATATGCCCTTATAAGTACCATAAATGCCCATATAAGTACCCATTCATATGCCAATATAGGTACCATACAAGTGCCTTTATAAGTAGCATACATATGCC
The DNA here is from genome assembly GCF_040958095.1 of Procambarus clarkii. Taxonomy (NCBI): domain Eukaryota; kingdom Metazoa; phylum Arthropoda; class Malacostraca; order Decapoda; family Cambaridae; genus Procambarus; species Procambarus clarkii. The sequence goes on along the minus strand of NC_091202.1, from coordinate 3,249,990 downwards.
CATATACGCACCATGCATAGTAGTCTCTAAATACATGAGGAATATAGATATAATGTTATTTTGATTATCCATTTATTATTTAGCTCAATTTGATCATTATTACATTTTTTACAATTGATTTTCCTTAGTAATTTGTTGAGAAAACACGATGATATTTCTGATATTTGAGGTTGCTGTATCTCAGTAAATATGGCTGTATAGGCGTTAATATTTAAAATTAGCAAAGAAAGACTTTAAAGAAAAAAAGGTAAATTGCTGTGGTAAACACAATGGTACCATTTTCAAAACGATTCTATGGCTGGTTTTGATTTTGAGTTTTGTGAAAAATGACGATTTCGCCAGGGCTCGGATTATTTGCAGGCGGCGGGCTGTATGTACCCCATCTTTGTCTTCGTCCGCTGGTCAAGTTTTTATTACTTGATTTAATCATCGTCTATCTTCTATATCTATAAAATACGGATGACTGTCTGTGTAAGGTAAAAGGTACGTAAGTGACATAGAGGTACGTAAGTACATAAGTACCAAACACATACATACCCATAAAGGTACCACCATACTCAATCCCATATAAGTGTCATACATATGCCCATATAAGAACAATACATATGCTCATTGAGGTACCATACAAAAGCTCTTATAAGTAACATACATATGCCCAAAAAGGTACCATACTTATGCCCTTATAAGAACAATACATATGTTCTTATAAGTATCATACATATACCCTTATAACTACCATACATATGCCCTTATAAGTACCATAAATGCCCATATAAGTACCCATTCATATGCCAATATAGGTACCATACAAATGCCTTTATAAGTAGCATACATATGCCCATATACGCACTATGCATAGTAGTCTCTAAATACATGAGGAATATAGATATAATGTTATTTTGATTATCCATTTATAATTTAGCTCAATTTGATTATTATTACATTTTTTACAATTGATTTTCCTTAGTAATTTGTTGAGAAAACACGATTATATTTTTTATATTTAAGGTGGCTGTATCTCAGTAAATATGGCTGTATAGGCGTTAATATTTAAAATTAGCAAAGAAAGACTTTAAAGAAAGAAAGGTAAATTGCTGTGGTAAACACAATGGTACCATTTTCAAAACGATTCTATGGCTGGTTTTGATTTTGAGTTTTGTGAAAAATGACGATTTCGCCAATGCTCGAATTATTTGCAGGCGGCGGGCTGTATGTACCCCATCTTTGTCTTCGTCCGCTGGTCAAGTTTTTATTACTTGATTTAATCATCGTCTATCTTCTATATCTATAAAATACGGATGACTGTCTGTGTAAGGTAAAAGGTACGTAAGTACCATAGAGGTACGTAAGTACATAAGTACCAAACACATACCCATAAAGGTACCACAATACTCAATCCCATGTAAGTGTCATACATATGCCCATATAAGAACAATACATATGCCCATTGAGGTACCATACAAAAGCTCTTATGTAAATTGCTGTGGTAAACACAATGGTACCATTTTCAAAACGATTCTATGGCTGGTTTTGATTTTGAGTTTTGTGAAAAATGACGATTTCGCCAGGGCTCGGATTATTTGCAGGCGGCGAGCTGTATGTACCCCATCTTTGTCGTCGTCCGCTGGTCAAGTTTTTATTACTTGATTTAATCATCGTCTATCTTCTATATCTATAAAATACGGATGACTGTCTGTGTAAGGTAAAAGGTACGTAAGTACCATAGAGGTACGTAAGTACATAAGTACCAAACACATATCCATAAAGGTACCACCATACTCAATCCCATATAAGTGTCATACATATGCCCATATAAGAACAATACATATGCTCATTGAGGTACCATACAAAAGCTCTTATAAGTAACATACATATGCCCAAAAAGGTACCATACTTATGCCTTTATAAGAACAATACATATGTTCTTATAAGTATCATACATATACCCTTATAACTACCATACATATGCCCTTATAAGTACCATAAATGCCCATATAAGTACCCATTCATATGCCAATATAGGTACCATACAAATGCCTTTATAAGTAGCATACATATGCCCATATACGCACCATGCATAGTAGTCTCTAAATACATGAGGAATATAGATATAATGTTATTTTGATTATCCATTTATAATTTAGCTCAATTTGATTATTATTACATTTTTTACAATTGATTTTCCTTAGTAATTTGTTGAGAAAACACGATGATATTTTTGATATTTGAGGTGGCTGTATCTCAGTAAATATGGCTGTATAGGTGTTAATATTTAAAATTAGCAAAGAAAGACTTTACAGAAAGGAAGGTAAATTGCTGTGGTAAACACAATGGTACCATTTTCAAAACGATTCTATGGCTGGTTTTGATTTTGAGTTTCGTGAAAAATGACGATTTCGCCAGGGCTCGGATTATTTGCAGGCGGCGGGCTGTATGTACCCCATCTTTGTCTTCGTCCGCTGGTCAAGTTTTTATTACTTGATTTAATCATCGTCTATCTTCTATATCTATAAAATACGGATGACTGTCTGTGTAAGGTAAAAGGTACGTAAGTACCATAGAGGTACGTAAGTACATAAGTACCAAACACATACCCATAAAGGTACCACCATACTCAATCCCATATAAGTGTCATACATGTGCCCATATAAGAACAATACATATGCTCATTGAGGTACCATACAAAAGCTCTTATAAGTAACATACATATGCCCAAAAAGGTACCATACTTATGCCCTTATAAGAACAATACATATGTTCTTATAAGTATCATACATATACCCTTATAACCACCATACATATGCCCTTATAAGTACCATAAATGCCCATATAAGTACCCATTCATATGCCAATATAGGTACCATACAAGTGCCTTTATAAGTAGCATACATATGCCCATATACGCACCATGCATAGTAGTCTCTAAATACATGAGGAATATAGATATAATGTTATTTTGATTATCCATTTATTATTTAGCTCAATTTGATCATTATTACATTTTTTACAATTGATTTTCCTTAGTAATTTGTTGAGAAAACACGATGATATTTCTGATATTTGAGGTTGCTGTATCTCAGTAAATATGGCTGTATAGGCGTTAATATTTAAAATTAGCAAAGAAAGACTTTAAAGAAAAAAAGGTAAATTGCTGTGGTAAACACAATGGTACCATTTTCAAAACGATTCTATGGCTGGTTTTGATTTTGAGTTTTGTGAAAAATGACGATTTCGCCAGGGCTCGGATTATTTGCAGGCGGCGGGCTGTATGTACCCCATCTTTGTCTTCGTCCGCTGGTCAAGTTTTTATTACTTGATTTAATCATCGTCTATCTTCTATATCTATAAAATACGGATGACTGTCTGTGTAAGGTAAAAGGTACGTAAGTAACATAGAGGTACGTAAGTACATAAGTACCAAACACATACATACCCATAAAGGTACCACCATACTCAATCCCATATAAGTGTCATACATATGCCCATATAAGAACAATACATATGCTCATTGAGGTACCATACAAAAGCTCTTATAAGTAACATACATATGCCCAAAAAGGTACCATACTTATGCCCTTATAAGAACAATACATATGTTCTTATAAGTATCATACATATACCCTTATAACTACCATACATATGCCCTTATATGTACCATAAATGCCCATATAAGTACCCATTCATATGCCAATATAGGTACCATACAAATGCCTTTATAAGTAGCATACATATGCCCATATACGCACCATGCATAGTAGTCTATAAATACATGAGGAATATAGATATAATGTTATTTTGATTATCCATTTATAATTTAGCTCAATTTGATTATTATTACATTTTTTACAATTGATTTTCCTTAGTAATTTGTTGAGAAAACACGATGATATTTTTTATATTTAAGGTGGCTGTATCTCAGTAAATATGGCTGTATAGGCGTTAATATTTAAAATTAGCAAAGAAAGACTTTACAGAAAGAAAGGTAAATTGCTGTGGTAAACACAATGGTACCATTTTCAAAACGATTCTATGGCTGGTTTTGATTTTGAGTTTTGTGAAAAATGACAATTTCGCCAATGCTCGAATTATTTGCAGGCGGCGGGCTGTATGTACCCCATCTTTGTCTTCGTCCGCTGGTCAAGTTTTTATTACTTGATTTAATCATCGTCTATCTTCTATATCTATAAAATACGGATGACTGTCTGTGTAAGGTAAAAGGTACGTAAGTACCATAGAGGTACGTAAGTACATAAGTACCAAACACATACCCATAAAGGTACCACAATACTCAATCCCATATAAGTGTCATACATATGCCCATATAAGAACAATACATATGCCCATTGAGGTACCATACAAAAGCTCTTATGTAAATTGCTGTGGTAAACACAATGGTACCATTTTCAAAACGATTCTATGGCTGGTTTTGATTTTGAGTTTTGTGAAAAATGACGATTTCGCCAGGGCTCGGATTATTTGCAGGCGGCGGGCTGTATGTACCCCATCTTTGTCGTCGTCCGCTGGTCAAGTTTTTATTACTTGATTTAATCATCGTCTATCTTCTATATCTATAAAATACGGATGACTGTCTGTGTAAGGTAAAAGGTACGTAAGTACCATAGAGGTACGTAAGTACATAAGTACCAAACACATATCCATAAAGGTACCACCATACTCAATCCCATATAAGTGTCATACATATGCCCATATAAGAACAATACATATGCTCATTGAGGTACCATACAAAAGCTCTTATAAGTAACATACATATGCCCAAAAAGGTACCATACTTATGCCTTTATAAGAACAATACATATGTTCTTATAAGTATCATACATATACCCTTATAACTACCATACATATGCCCTTATAAGTACCATAAATGCCCATATAAGTACCCATTCATATGCCAATATAGGTACCATACAAATGCCTTTATAAGTAGCATACATATGCCCATATACGCACCATGCATAGTAGTCTCTAAATACATGAGGAATATAGATATAATGTTATTTTGATTATCCATTTATTATTTAGCTCAATTTGATCATTATTACATTTTTTACAATTGATTTTCCTTAGTAATTTGTTGAGAAAACACGATGATATTTTTGATATTTGAGGTGGCTGTATCTCAGTAAATATGGCTGTATAGGCGTTAATATTTAAAATTAGCAAAGAAAGACTGTAAAGAAAGAAAGGTAAATTGCTGTGGTAAACACAATGGTACCATTTTCAAAACGATTCTATGGCTGGTTTTGATTTTGAGTTTTGTGAAAAATGTCGATTTCGCCAGGGCTCGGATTATTTGCAGGCGGCGGGCTGTATGTACCCCATCTTTGTCTTCGTTCGCTGGTCAAGTTTTTATTACTTGATTTAATCATCGTCTATCTTCTATATCTATAAAATACGGATGACTGTCTGTGTAAGGTAAAAGGTACGTAAGTACCATAGAGGTACGTAAGTACATAAGTACCAAACACATACCCATAAAGGTACCACCATACTCAATCCCATATAAGTGTCATACATATGCCCATATAAGAACAATACATATGCTCATTGAGGTACCATACAAAAGCTCTTATAAGTAACATACATATGCCCAAAAAGGTACCATACTTATGCCCTTATAAGAACAATACATATGTTCTTATAAGTATCATACATATACCCTTATAACTACCATACATACGCCCTTATAAGTACCATAAATGCCCATATAAGTACCCATTCATATGCTAATATAGGTACCATACAAATGTCTTTATAAGTAGCATACAAATGCCCATATACGCACCATGCATAGTAGTCTCTAAATACATTAGGAATATAGATATAATGTTATTTTGATTATACATTTATTATTTAGCTCAATTTGATCATTATTACATTTTTTACAATTGATTTTCCTTAGTAATTTGTTGAGAAAACACGATCATATTTCTGATATTTGAGGTGGCTGTATCTCAGTAAATATGGCTGTATAGGCGTTAAAATTTAAAATTAGCAAAGAAAGACTTTACAGAAAAAAGGTAAATTGCTGTGGTAAACACAATGGTACCATTTTCAAAACGATTCTATGGCTGGTTTTGATTTTGAGTTTTGTGAAAAATGACGATTTCGCCAGGGCTCGGATTATTTGCAGGCGGCGGGCTGTATGTACCCCATCTTTGTCTTCGTCCGCTGGTCAAGTTTTTATTACTTGATTTAATCATCGTCTATCTTCTATATCTATAAAATACGGATGACTGTCTGTGTAAGGTAAAAGGTACGTAAGTACCATAGAGGTACGTAAGTACATAAGTACCAAACACATACATACCCATAAAGGTACCACCATACTCAATCCCATATAAGTGTCATACATATGCCCATATAAGAACAATACATATGCTCATTGAGGTACCATACAAAAGCTCTTATAAGTAACATACATATGCCCAAAAAGGTACCATACTTATGCCCTTATAAGAACAATACATATGTTCTTATAAGTATCATACATATACCCTTATAACTACCATACATATGCCCTTATAAGTACCATAAATGCCCATATAAGTACCCATTCATATGCCAATATAGGTACCATACAAATGCCTTTATAAGTAGCTTACATATGCCCATATACGCACCATGCATAGTAGTCTCTAATTACATGAGGAATATAGATATAATGTTATTTTGATTATCCATTTATAATTTAGCTCAATTTGATTATTATTACATTTTTTACAATTGATTTTCCTTAGTAATTTGTTGAGAAAACACGATGATATTTTTGATATTTGAGGTGGCTGTATCTCAGTAAATATGGCTGTATAGGCGTTAATATTTAAAATTAGCAAAGAAAGACTTTAAAGGAAGAAAGGTAAATCGCTGTGGTAAACACAATGGTACCATTTTCAAAACGATTCTATGGCTGGTTTTGATTTTGAGTTTTGTGAAAAATGACGATTTCGCCAGGGCTCGGATTCTTTGCAGGCGGCGGGCTGTATGTACCCCATCTTTGTCTTCGTCCGCTGGTCAAGTTTTTATTACTTGATTTAATCATTGTCTATCTTCTATATCTATAAAATGCGGATGACTGTCTGTGTAAGGTAAAAGGTACGTAAGTACCATAGAGGTACGTAAGTACATAAGTACCAAACACATACCCATAAAGGTACCACCATACTCAATCCCATATAAGTGTCATACATATGCCCATATAAGAACAATACATATGCTCATTGAGGTACCATACAAAAGCTCTTATAAGTAACATACATATGCCCAAAAAGGTACCATACTTATGCCCTTATAAGAACAATACATATGTTCTTATAAGTATCATACATATACCCTTATAACTACCATACATATGCCCTTATAAGTACCATGCATGCCCATATAAGTACCCATTCATATGCCAATATAGGTACCATACAAATGCCTTTATAAGTAGCATACATATGCCCATATACGCACCATGCATAGTAGTCTCTAAATACATGAGGAATATAGATATAATGTTATTTTGATTATCCATTTATAATTTAGCTCAATTTGATTATTATTACATTTTTTACAATTGATTTTCCTTAGTAATTTGTTGAGAAAACACGATGATATTTTTGATATTTGAGGTGGCTGTATCTCAGTAAATATGGCTGTATAGGCGTTAATATTTAAAATTAGCAAAGAAAGACTTTACAGAAAGAAAGGTAAATTGCTGTGGTAAACACAATGGTACCATTTTCAAAACGATTCTATGGCTGGTTTTGATTTTGAGTTTTGTGAAAAATGACGATTTCGCCAGGGCTCGGATTATTTGCAGGCGGCGGGCTGTATGTACCCCATCTTTGTCTTCGTCCGCTGGTCAAGTTTTTATTACTTGATTTAATCATCATCTATCTTCTATAACTATAAAATACGGATGACTGTCTGTGTAAGGTAAAAGGTACGTAAGTACCATAGAGGTACGTAAGTACATAAGTACCAAACACATACATACCCATAAAGGTACCACCATACTCAATCCCATATAAGTGTCATACATATGCCCATATAAGAACAATACATATGCTCATTGAGGTACCATACAAAAGCTCTTATAAGTAACATACATATGCCCAAAAAGGTACCATACTTATGCCCTTATAAGAACAATACATATGTTCTTATAAGTATCATACATATACCCTTATAACTACCATACATATGCCCTTATAAGTACCATAAATGCCCATATAAGTACCCATTCATATGCCAATATAGGTACCATACAAATGCCTTTATAAGTAGCATACATATGCCCATATACGCACCATGCATAGTAGTCTCTAAATACATGAGGAATATAGATATAATGTTATTTTGAATCCATTTATTATTTAGCTCAATTTGATCATTATTACATTTTTTACAATTGATTTTCCTTAGTAATTTGTTAAGAAAACACGATGATATTTTTGATATTTGAGGTGGCTGTATCTCAGTAAATATGGCTGTATAGGCGTTAATATTTAAAATTAGCAAAGAAAGACTTTAAAGAAAAAAAGGTAAATTGCTGTGGTAAACACAATGGTACCATTTTCAAAACGATTCTATGGCTGGTTTTGATTTTGAGTTTTGTGAAAAATGACGATTTCGCCAGGGCTCGGATTATTTGCAGGCGGCGGGCTGTATGTACCCCATCTTTGTCTTCGTCCGCTGGTCAAGTTTTTATTACTTGATTTAATCATCGTCTATCTTCTATATCTATAAAATACGGATGACTGTCTGTGTAAGGTAAAAGGTACGTAAGTAACATAGAGGTACGTAAGTACATAAGTACCAAACACATACATACCCATAAAGGTACCACCATACTCAATCCCATATAAGTGTCATTCATATGCCCATATAAGAACAATACATATGCTCATTGAGGTACCATACAAAAGCTCTTATAAGTAACATACATATGCCCAAAAAGGTACCATACTTATGCCCTTATAAGAACAATACATATGTTCTTATAAGTATCATACATATACCCTTATAACTACCATACATATGCCCTTATAAGTACCATAAATGCCCATATAAGTACCCATTCATATGCCAATATAGGTACCATACAAATGCCTTTATAAGTAGCATACATATGCCCATATACGCACCATGCATAGTAGTCTCTAAATACATGAGGAATATAGATATAATGTTATTTTGATTATCCATTTATAATTTAGCTCAATTTGATTATTATTACATTTTTTACAATTGATTTTCCTTAGTAATTTGTTGAGAAAACACGATGATATTTTTTATATTTAAGGTGGCTGTATCTCAGTAAATATGGCTGTATAGGCGTTAATATTTAAAATTAGCAAAGAAAGACTTTACAGAAAGAAAGGTAAATTGCTGTGGTAAACACAATGGTACCATTTTCAAAACGATTCTATGGCTGGTTTTGATTTTGAGTTTTGTGAAAAATGACGATTTCGCCAGGGCTCGAATTATTTGCAGGCGGCGGGCTGTATGTACCCCATCTTTGTCTTCGTCCGCTGGTCAAGTTTTTATTACTTGATTTAATCATTGTCTATCTTCTATATCTATAAAATACGGATGACTGTCTGTGTAAGGTAAAAGGTACGTAAGTACCATAGAGGTACGTAAGTACATAAGTACCAAACACATACCCATAAAGGTACCACAATACTCAATCCCATATAAGTGTCATACATATGCCCATATAAGAACAATACATATGCCCATTGAGGTACCATACAAAAGCTCTTATGTAAATTGCTGTGGTAAACACAATGGTACCATTTTCAAAACGATTCTATGGCTGGTTTTGATTTTGAGTTTTGTGAAAAATGACGATTTCGCCAGGGCTCGGATTATTTGCAGGCGGCGGGCTGTATGTACCCCATCTTTGTCTTCGTCCGCTGGTCAAGTTTTTATTACTTGATTTAATCATCGTCTATCTTCTATATCTATAAAATACGGATGACTGTCTGTGTAAGGTAAAAGGTACGTAAGTACCATAGAGGTACGTAAGTACATAAGTACCAAACACATACATACCCATAAAGGTACCACCATACTCAATCCCATATAAGTGTCATACATATGCCCATATAAGAACAATACATATGCTCATTGAGGTACCATACAAAAGCTCTTATAAGTAACATACATATGCCCAAAAAGGTACCATACTTATGCCCTTATAAGAACAATACATATGTTCTTATAAGTATCATACATATACCCTTATAACTACCATACATATGCCCTTATAAGTACCATAAATGCCCATATAAGTACCCATTCATATGCCAATATAGGTACCATACAAATGCCTTTATAAGTAGCTTACATATGCCCATATACGCACCATGCATAGTAGTCTCTAAATACATGAGGAATATAGATATAATGTTATTTTGATTATCCATTTATAATTTAGCTCAATTTGATTATTATTACATTTTTTACAATTGATTTTCCTTAGTAATTTGTTGAGAAAACACGATGATATTTTTTATATTTGAGGTGGCTGTATCTCAGTAAATATGGCTGTATAGGCGTTAATATTTAAAATTAGCAAAGAAAGACTTTACAGGAAGGAAGGTAAATTGCTGTGGTAAACACAATGGTACCATTTTCAAAACGATTCTATGGCTGGTTTTGGTTTTGAGTTTTGTGAAAAATGACGATTTCGCCAGGGCTCGGATTATTTGCAGGCGGCGGGCTGTATGTACCCCATCTTTGTCTTCGTCCGCTGGCCAAGTTTTTATTACTTGATTTAATCATCGTCTATCTTCTATATCTATAAAATACGGATGACTGTCTGTGTAAGGTAAAAGGTACGTAAGTACCATAGAGGTACATAAGTACCAAACACATACCCATAAAGGTACCACCATACTCAATCCCATATAAGTGTCATACATATGCCCATATAAGAACAATACATATGCTCATTGAGGTACCATACAAAAGCTCTTATAAGTAACATACATATGCCCAAAAAGGTACCATACTTATGCCCTTATAAGAACAATACATATGTTCTTATAAGTATCATACATATACCCTTATAACTACCATACATATGCCCTTATAAGTACCATAAATGCCCATATAAGTACCCATTCATATGCCAATATAGGTACCATACAAATGCCTTTATAAGTAGCATACATATGCCCATATACGCACCATGCATAGTAGTCTCTAAATACATGAGGAATATAGATATAATGTTATTTTGATTATCCATTTATAATTTAGCTCAATTTGATTATTATTACATTTTTTACAATTGATTTTCCTTAGTAATTTGTTGAGAAAACACGATGATATTTTTGACATTTAAGGTGGCTGTATCTCAGTAAATATGGCTGTATAGGCGTTAATATTTAAAATTAGCAAAGAAAGACTTTACAGAAAGAAAGGTAAATTGCTGTGGTAAACACAATGGTACCATTTTCAAAACGATTCTATGGCTGGTTTTGATTTTGAGTTTTGTGAAAAATGACGATTTCGCCAGGGCTCGGATTATTTGCAGGCGGCGGGCTGTATGTACCCCATCTTTGTCTTCGTCCGCTGGTCAAGTTTTTATTACTTGATTTAATCATCGCCTATCTTCTATATCTATAAAATACGGATGACTGTCTGTGTAAGGTAAAAGGTACGTAAGTACCATAGAGGTACGTAAGTACATAAGTACCAAACACATACCCATAAAGGTACCACAATACTCAATCCCATATAAGTGTCATACATATGCCCATATAAGAACAATACATATGCCCATTGAGGTACCATACAAAAGCACTTATGTAAATTGCTGTGGTAAACACAATGGTACCATTTTCAAAACGATTCTATGGCTGGTTTTGATTTTGAGTTTTGTGAAAAATGACGATTTCGCCAGGGCTCGGATTACTTGCAGGCGGCGGGCTGTATGTACCCCATCTTTGTCTTCGTCCGCTGGTCAAGTTTTTATTACTTGATTTAATCATCGTCTATCTTCTATATCTATAAAATACGGATGACTGTCTGTGTAAGGTAAAAGGTACGTAAGTACCATAGAGGTACATAAGTACCAAACACATACCCATAAAGGTACCACCATACTCAATCCCATATAAGTGTCATACATATGCCCATATAAGAACAATACATATGCTCATTGAGGTACCATACAAAAGCTCTTATAAGTAACATACATATGCCCAAAAAGGTACCATACTTATGCCCTTATAAGAACAATACATATGTTCTTATAAGTATCATACATATACCCTTATAACTACCATACATATGCCCTTATAAGTACCATAAATGCCCATATAAGTACCCATTCATATGCCAATATAGGTACCATACAAATGCCTTTATAAGTAGCATACATATGCCCATATACGCACCATGCATAGTAGTCTCTAAATACATGAGGAATATAGATATAATGTTATTTTGATTATCCATTTATAATTTAGCTCAATTTGATTATTATTACATTTTTTACAATTGATTTTCCTTAGTAATTTGTTGAGAAAACACGATGATATTTTTGACATTTAAGGTGGCTGTATCTCAGTAAATATGGCTGTATAGGCGTTAATATTTAAAATTAGCAAAGAAAGACTTTACAAAAAGAAAGGTAAATTGCTGTGGTAAACACAATGGTACCATTTTCAAAACGATTCTATGGCTGGTTTTGATTTTGAGTTTTGTGAAAAATGACGATTTCGCCAGGGCTCGGATTATTTGCAGGCGGCGGGCTGTATGTACCCCATCTTTGTCTTCGTCCGCTGGTCAAGTTTTTATTACTTGATTTAATCATCGTCTATCTTCTATATCTATAAAATACGGATGACTGTCTGTGTAAGGTAAAAGGTACGTAAGTACCATAGAGGTACGTAAGTACATAAGTACCAAACACATACCCATAAAGGTACCACAATACTCAATCCCATATAAGTGTCATACATATGCCCATATAAGAACAATACATATGCCCATTGAGGTACCATACAAAAGCACTTATGTAAATTGCTGTGGTAAACACAATGGTACCATTTTCAAAACGATTCTATGGCTGGTTTTGATTTTGAGTTTTGTGAAAAATGACGATTTCGCCAGGGCTCGGATTATTTGCAGGCGGCGGGCTGTATGTACCCCATCTTTGTCTTCGTCCGCTGGTCAAGTTTTTATTACTTGATTTAATCATCGTCTATCTTCTATATCTATAAAATACGGATGACTGTCTGTGTAAGGTAAAAGGTACGTAAGTACCATAGAGGTACATAAGTACCAAACACATACCCATACAGGTACCACCATACTCAATCCCATGTAAGTGTCATACATATGCCCATATAAGAACAATACATATGCTCATTGAGGTACCATACAAAAGCTCTTATAAGTAACATACATATGCCCAAAAAGGTACCATACTTATGCCCTTATAAGAACAATACATATGTTCTTATAAGTATCATACATATACCCTTATAACTACCATACATATGCCCTTATAAGTACCATAAATGCCCATATAAGTACCCATTCATATGCCAATATAGGTACCATACAAATGCCTTTATAAGTAGCATACATATGCCCATATACGCACCATGCATAGTAGTCTCTAAATACATGAGGAATATAGATATAATGTTATTTTGATTATCCATTTATAATTTAGCTCAATTTGATTATTATTACATTTTTTACAATTGATTTTCCTTAGTAATTTGTTGAGAAAACACGATGATATTTTTGACATTTAAGGTGGCTGTATCTCAGTAAATATGGCTGTATAGGCGTTAATATTTAAAATTAGCAAAGAAAGACTTTACAGAAAGAAAGGTAAATTGCTGTGGTAAACACAATGGTACCATTTTCAAAACGATTCTATGGCTGGTTTTGATTTTGAGTTTTGTGAAAAATGACGATTTCGCCAGGGCTCGCATTATTTGCAGGCGGCGGGCTGTATGTACCCCATCTTTGTCTTCGTCCGCTGGTCAAGTTTTTATTACTTGATTTAATCATCGTCTATCTTCTATATCTATAAAATACGGATGACTGTCTGTGTAAGGTAAAAGGTACGTAAGTACCATAGAGGTACGTAAGTACATAAGTACCAAACACATACCCATAAAGGTACCACAATACTCAATCCCATATAAGTGTCATACATATGCCCATATAAGAACAATACATATGCCCATTGAGGTACCATACAAAAGCACTTATGTAAATTGCTGTGGTAAACACAATGGTACCATTTTCAAAACGATTCTATGGCTGGTTTTGATTTTGAGTTTTGTGAAAAATGACGATTTCGCCAGGGCTCGGATTATTTGCAGGCGGCGGGCTGTATGTACCCCATCTTTGTCGTCGTCCGCTGGTCAAGTTTTTATTACTTGATTTAATCATCGTCTATCTTCTATATCTATAAAATACGGATGACTGTCTGTGTAAGGTAAAAGGTACGTAAGTACCATAGAGGTACGTAAGTACATAAGTACCAAACACATACCCATAAAGGTACCACCATACTCAATCCCATATAAGTGTCATACATATGCCCATATAAGAACAATACATATGCTCATTGAGGTACCATACAAAAGCTCTTATAAGTAACATACATATGCCCAAAAAGGTACCATACTTATTCCTTTATAAGAACAATACATATGTTCTTATAAGTATCATACATATACCCTTATAACTACCATACATATGCCCTTATAAGTACCATAAATGCCCATATAAGTACCCATTCATATGCCAATATAGGTACCATACAAATGCCTTTATAAGTAGCATACATATGCCCATATACTCACCATGCATAGTAGTCTCTAAATACATGAGGAATATAGATATAATGTTATTTTGATTATCCATTTATTATTTAGCTCAATTTGATCATTATTACATTTTTTACAATTGATTTTCCTTAGTAATTTGTTGAGAAAACACGATGATATTTTTGATATTTGAGGTGGCTGTATCTCAGTAAATATGGCTGTATAGGCGTTAATATTTAAAATTAGCAAAGAAAGACTGTACAGAAAGAAAGGTAAATTGCTGTGGTAAACACAATGGTACCATTTTCAAAACGATTCTATGGCTGGTTTTGATTTTGAGTTTTGTGAAAAATGTCGATTTCGCGAGGGCTCGGATTATTTGCAGGCGGCGGGCTGTATGTACCCCATCTTTGTCTTCGTCCGCTGGTCAAGTTTTTATTACTTGATTTAATCATCGTCTATCTTCTATATCTATAATATACGGATGACTGTCTGTGTAAGGTAAAAGGTACGTAAGTACCATAGAGGTACGTAAGTACATAAGTACCAAACACATACCCATAAAGGTACCACCATACTCAATCCCATATAAGTGTCATACATATGCCCATATATGAACAATACATATGCTCATTGAGGTACCATACAAAAGCTCTTATAAGTAACATACATATGCCCAAAAAGGTACCATACTTATGCCCTTATAAGAACAATACATATGTTCTTATAAGTATCATACATATACCCTTATAACTACCATACATACGCCCTTATAAGTACCATAAATGCCCATATAAGTACCCATTCATATGCTAATATAGGTACCATACAAATGCCTTTATAAGTAGCATACAAATGCCCATATACGCACCATGCATAGTTGTCTCTAAATACATGAGGAATATAGATATAATGTTATTTTGATTATCCATTTATTATTTAGCTCAATTTGATCATTATTACATTTTTTACAATTGATTTTCCTTAGTAATTTGTTGAGAAAACACGATGATATTCCTGATATTTGAGGTGGCTGTATCTCAGTAAATATGGCTGTATAGGCGTTAATATTTAAAATTAGCAAAGAAAGACATTACAGAAAGAAAGGTAAATCGCTGTGGTAAACACAATGGTACCATTTTCAAAACGATTCTATGGCTGGTTTTGATTTTGAGATTTGTGAAAAATGACGATTTCGCCAGGGCTCGGATTCTTTGCAGGCGGCGGGCTGTATGTACCCCATCTTTGTCTTCGTCCGCTGGTCAAGTTTTTATTACTTGATTTAATCATTGTCTATCTTCTATATCTATAAAATACGGATGACTGTCTGTGTAAGGTAAAAGGTACGTAAGTACCATAGAGGTACGTAAGTACATAAGTACCAAACACATACCCATAGAGGTACCACCATACTCAATCCCATATAAGTGTCATACATATGCCCATATAAGAACAATACATATGCCCATATAAGATCAATACATATGCCCATTGAGGTACCATAGAAAAGCTCTTATAAGTAACATACTTATGCCCTTATAAGAACAATACATATGTTCTTCTAAGTATCATACATATACCCTTATAACTACCATACATATGCCCTTATAAGTACCATAAATGCCCATATAAGTACCCATTCATATGCCAATATAGGTACCATACAAATGCCTTTATAAGTAGCATACATATGCCCATATACGCACCATGCATAGTAGTTTCTAAATACATGAGGAATATAGATATAATGTTATTTTGATTATCCATTTATTATTTAGCTCAATTTGATCATTATTACATTTTTTACAATTGATTTTCCTTAGTAATTTGTTGAGAAAACACGATCATATTTCTGATATTTGAGGTGGCTGTATCTCAGTAAATATGGCAGTATAGGCGTTAATATTTAAAATTAGCAAAGAAAGACTTTACAGAAAGAAAGGTAAATCGCTGTGGTAAACACAATGGTACCATTTTCAAAACGATTCTATGGCTGGTTTTGATTTTGAATTTTGTGAAAAATGACGATTTCGCCAGGGCTCGGATTATTTGCAGGCGGCGGGCTGTATGTACCCCATCTTTGTCTTCGTCCGCTGGTCAAGTTTTTATTACTTGATTTAATCATCGTCTATCTTCTATATCTATAAAATACGGATGACTGTCTGTGTAAAGTAAAAGGTACGTAAGTACCATAGAGGTACGTAAGTACATAAGTACCAAACACATACCCATAAAGGTACCACCATACTCAATCCCATATGAGTGTCATACATATGCCCATATAAGAACAATACATATGCCCATTGAGGTACCATACAAAAGCTCTTATAAGTAACATACATATGCCGAAAAAGGTACCATACTTATGTCCTTATAAGAACAATACATATGTTCTTATAAGTATCATACATATACCCTTATAACTACCATACATATTCCCTTATAAGTACCATAAATGCCCATATAAGTACCCATTCATATGCCAATATAGGTACCATACAAATGCCTTTATAAGTAGCATACATATGCCCATATACGCACCATGCATAGTAGTTTCTAAATACATGAGGAATATAGATATAATGTTATTTTGATTATCCATTTATTATTTAGCTCAATTTGATCATTATTACATTTTTTACAATTGATTTTCCTTAGTAATTTGTTGAGAAAACACGATGATATTTTTGATATTTGAGGTGGCTGTATCTCAGTAAATATGGCTGTAGAGGCGTTAATATTTAAAATTAGCAAAGAAAGACTATACAGAAAGGAAGGTAAATTGCTGTGGTAAACACAATGGTACCATTTTCAAAACGATTCTATGGCTGGTTTTGATTTTGAGTTTTGTGAAAAATGACGATTTCGCCAGGGCTCGGATTATTTGCAGGCGGCGGGCTGTATGTACCCCATCTTTGTCTTCGTCCGCTGGTCAAGTTTTTATTACTTGATTTAATCATCGTCTATCTTCTATATCTATAAAATACGGATGACTGTCTGTGTAAGGTAAAAGGTACGTAAGTACCATAGAGGTACGTAAGTACATAAGTACGAAACACATACCCATAAAGGTACCACCATACTCAATCCCATATAAGTGTCATACATATGCCCATATAAGAACAATACATATGCCCATTGAGGTACCATACAAAAGCTCTTATGTAAATTGCTGTGGTAAACACAATGGTACCATTTTCAAAACGATTCTATGGCTGGTTTTGATTTTGAGTTTTGTGAAAAATGACGACTTCGCCAGGGCTCGGATTATTTGCAGGCGGCGGGCTGTATGTACCCCATCTTTGTCTTCGTCCGCTGGTCAAGTTTTTATTACTTGATTTAATCATCGTCTATCTTCTATATCTATAAAATACGGATGACTGTCTGTGTAAAGTAAAAGGTACGTAAGTACCATAGAGGTACGTAAGTACATAAGTACCAAACACATACCCATAAAGGTACCACCATACTCAATCCCATATGAGTGTCATACATATGCCCATATAAGAACAATACATATGCCCATTGAGGTACCATACAAAAGCTCTTATAAGTAACATACATATGCCGAAAAAGGTACCATACTTATGTCCTTATAAGAACAATACATATGTTCTTATAAGTATCATACATATACCCTTATAACTACCATACATATGCCCTTATAAGTACCATAAATGCCCATATAAGTACCCATTCATATGCCAATATAGGTACCATACAAATGCCTTTATAAGTAGCATACATATGCCCATATACGCACCATGCATAGTAGTCTCTAAATACATGAGGAATATAGATATAATGTTATTTTGATTATCCATTTATTATTTAGCTCAATTTGATCATTATTACATTTTTTACAATTGATTTTCCTTAGTAATTTGTTAAGAAAACACGATGATATTTTTGATATTTGAGGTGGCTGTATCTCAGTAAATATGGCTGTATAGGCGTTAATATTTAAAATTAGCAAAGAAAGACTTTACAGAAAGAAAAGTAAATTGCTGTGGTAAACACAATGGTACCATTTTCAAAACGATTCTATGGCTGGTTTTGATTTTGAGATTTGTGAAAAATGTCGATTTCGCCAGGGCTCGGATTATTTGCAGGCGGCGGGCTGTATGTACCCCATCTTTGTCTTCGTCCGCTGGTCAAGTTTTTATTACTTGATTTAATCATCGTCTATCTTCTATATCTATAAAATACGGATGACTGTCTGTGTAAGGTAAAAGGTACGTAAGTACCATAGAGGTACGTAAGTACATAAGTACCAAACACATACCCATAAAGGTACCACCATACTCAATCCCATATAAGTGTCATACATATGCCCATATAAGAACAATACATATGCTCATTGAGGTACCATACAAAAGCTCTTATAAGTAACATACATATGCCCAAAAAGGTACCATACTTATGCCCTTATAAGAACAATACATATGTTCTTATAAGTATCATACATATACCCTTATAACTACCATACATATGCCCTTATAAGTACCATAAATGCCCATATAAGTACCCATTCATATGATAATATAGGTACCATACAAATGCCTTTATAAGTAGCATACAAATGCCCATATACGCACCATGCATAGTAGTCTCTAAATACATGAGGAATATAGATATAATGTTATTTTGATTATCCATTTATTATTTAGCTCAATTTGATCATTATTACATTTTTTACAATTGATTTTCCTTAGTAATTTGTTGAGAAAACACGATGATATTTTTGATATTTGAGGTGGCTGTATCTCAGTAAATATGGCTGTATAGGCGTTAATATTTAAAATTAGCAAAGAAAGACTTTACAGAAAGAAAGGTAAATTGCTGTGGTAAACACAATGGTACCATTTTCAAAACGATTCTATGGCTGGTTTTGATTTTGAGTTTTGTGAAAAATGACGATTTCGCCAGGGCTCGGATTATTTGCAGGCGGCGGGCTGTATGTACCCCATCTTTGTCTTCGTCCGCTGGTCAAGTTTTTATTACTTGATTTAATCATCTTCTATCTTCTATATCTATAAAATACGGATGACTGTCTGTGTAAGGTAAAAGGTACGTAAGTACCATAGAGGTACGTAAGTACATAAGTACCAAACACATACCCATAAAGGTACCACCATACTCAATCCCATATAAGTGTCATACATATGCCCATATAAGAACAATACATATGAGCATATAATAACAATACATATGCCCATTGAGGTACCATACAAAAGCTCTTATAAGTAACATACTTATGCCCTTATAAGAACAATACATATGTTCTTCTAAGTATCATACATATACCCTTATAACTACCATACATATGCCCTTATAAGTACCATAAATGCCCATATAAGTACCCATTCATATGCCAATATAGGTACCATACAAATGCCTTTATAAGTAGTATACATATGCCCATATACGCACCATGCATAGTAGTTTCTAAATACATGAGGAATATAGATATAATGTTATTTTGATTATCCATTTATTATTTAGCTCAATTTGATCATTATTACATTTTTTACAATTGATTTTCCTTAGTAATTTGTTGAGAAAACACGATGATATTTTTTATATTTGAGGTGGCTGTATCTCAGTAAATATGGCTGTATAGGCGTTAATATTTAAAATTAGCAAAGAAAGACTATACAGAAAGAAAGTTAATTGCTGTGGTAAACACAATGGTACCATTTTCAAAACGATTCTATGGCTGGTTTTGATTTTGAGTTTTGTTAAAAATGACGATTTCGCCAGGGCTCGGATTATTTGCAGGCGGCGGGCTGTATGTACCCCATCTTTGTCTTCGTCCGCTGGTCAAGTTTTTATTACTTGATTTAATCATCGTCTATCTTCTATATCTATAAAATACGGATGACTGTCTGTGTAAGGTAAAAGGTACGTAAGTACCATAGAGGTACGTAAGTACATAAGTACCAAACACATACCCATAAAGGTACCACCATACTCAATCCCATATAAGTGTCATACATATGCCCATATAAGAACAATACATATGCCCATTGAGGTACCATACAAAAGCTCTTATAAGTAACATACATATGCCGAAAAAGGTACCATACTTATGTCCTTATAAGAACAATACATATGTTCTTATAAGTATCATACATATACCCTTATAACTACAATACATATGCCCTTATAAGTACCATAAATGCCCATATAAGTACCCATTCATATGCCAATATAGGTACCATACAAATGCCTTTATAAGTAGCATACATATGCCCATATACGCACCATGCATAGTAGTCTCTAAATACATGAGGAATATAGATATAATGTTATTTTGATTATCCATTTATTATTTAGCTCAATTTGATCATTATTACATTTTTTACAATTGATTTTCCTTAGTAATTTGTTGAGAAAACACGTTGATATTTTTCATATTTGAGGTGGCTGTATCTCAGTAAATATGGCTGTATAGGCGTTAATATTTAAAATTAGCAAAGAAAGACTTTACAGGAAGAAAGGTAAATTGCTGTGGTAAACACAATGGTACCATTTTCAAAACGATTCTATGGCTGGTTTTGATTTTGAGTTTTGTGAAAAATGACGATTTCGCCAGGGCTCCGATTATTTGCAGGCGGCGGGCTGTATGTACCCCATCTTTGTCTTCGTCCGCTGGTCAAGTTTTTATTACTTGATTTAATCATCGTCTGTCTTCTATATCTATAAAATACGGATGACTGTCTGTGTAAGGTAAAAGGTACGTAAGTACCATAGAGGTACGTAAGTACATAAGTACCAAACACATACCCATAAAGGTACCACCATACTCAATCCCATATAAGTGTCATACATATGCCCATATAAGAACAATACATATGCCCATTGAGGTACCATACAAAAGCTCTTATAAGTAACATACATATGCCGAAAAAGGTACCATACTTATGTCCTTATAAGAACAATACATATGTTCTTATAAGTATCATACATATACCCTTATAACTACCATACATATGCCCTTATAAGTACCATAAATGCCCATATAAGTACCCATTCATATGCCAATATAGGTACCATACAAATGCCTTTATAAGTAGCATACATATGCCCATATACGCACCATGCATAGTAGTCTCTAAATACATGAGGAATATAGATATAATGTTATTTTGATTATCCATTTATTATTTAGCTCAATTTGATCATTATTACATTTTTTACAATTGATTTTCCTTAGTAATTTGTTGAGAAAACACGATGATATTTTTTATATTTGAGGTAGCTGTATCTCAGTAAATATGGCTGTATAGGCGTTAATATTTAAAATTAGCAAAGAAAGACTTTACAGAAAGAAAGGTAAATTGCTGTGGTAAACATAATGGTACCATTTTCAAAACGATTCTATGGCTGGTTTTGATTTTGAGTTTTGTGAAAAATGACGATTTCGCCAGGGCTCGGATTATTTGCAGGCGGCGGGCTGTATGTACCCCATCTTTGTCTTCGTCCGCTGGTCAAGTTTTTATTACTTGATTTAATCATCGTCTATCTTCTATATCTATAAAATACGGATGACTGTCTGTGTAAGGTAAAAGGTACGTAAGTACCATAGAGGTACGTAAGTACATAAGTACCAAACACATACCCATAAAGGTACCACCATACTCAATCCCATATAAGTGTCATACATATGCCCATATAAGAACAATACATATGCCCATTGAGGTACCATACAAAAGCTCTTATAAGTAACATACATATGCCGAAAAAGGTACCATACTTATGTCCTTATAAGAACAATACATATGTTCTTATAAGTATCATACATATACCCTTATAACTACCATACATATGCCCTTATAAGTACCATAAATGCCCATATAAGTACCCATTCATATGCCAATATAGGTACCATACAAATGCCTTTATAAGTAGCATACATATGCCCATATACGCACCATGCATAGTAGTCTCTAAATACATGAGGAATATAGATATAATGTTATTTTGATTATCCATTTATAATTTAGCTCAATTTAATTATTATTACATTTTTTACAATTGATTTTCCTTAGTAATTTGTTGAGAAAACACGATGATATTTTTGATATTTGAGGTGGCTGTATCTCAGTAAATATGGCTGTATAGGCGTTAATATTTAAAATTAGCAAAGAAAGACTTTACAGAAAGAAAGGTAAATTGCTGTAGTAAACACAATGGTACCATTTTCAAAACGATTCTTTGGCTGGTTTTGATTTTGAGTTTTGTGAAAAATGACGATTTCGCCAGGGCTCGGATTATTTGCAGGCGGCGGGCTGCATGTACCCCATCTTTGTCTTCGTCCGCTGGTCAAGGTTTTATTACTTGATTTAATCATCGTCTATCTTCTATATCTATAAAATATGGATGACTGTCTGTGTAAGGTAAAAGGTACGTAAGTACCTTAGAGGTACGTAAGTACATAAGTACCAAACACATACCCATAAAGGTACCACCATACTCAATCCCATATAAGTGTCATACATATGCCCATATAAGAACAATACATATGCCCATATAAGAACAATACATATGCCCATTGAGGTACCATACAAAAGCTCTTATAAGTAACATACTTATGCCCTTATAAGAACAATACATATGTTCTTCTAAGTATCATACATATAACCTTATAACTACGATACATATGCCCTTATAAGTACCATAAATGCCCATATAAGTACCCATTCATATGCCAATATAGGTACCATACAAATGCCTTTATAAGTAGCATACATATGCCCATATACGCACCATGCATAGTAGTCTCTAAATACATGAGGAATATAGATATAATGTTATTTTGATTATCCATTTATTATTTAGCTCAATTTGATCATTATTACATTTTTTACAATTGATTTTCCTTAGTAATTTGTTGAGAAAACACGATGATATTTTTGATATTTGAGGTGGCTGAATCTCAGTAAATATGGCTGTATAGGCGTTAATATTTAAAATTAGCAAAGAAAGACTTTACAGAAAGAAAGGTAAATTGCTGTGGTAAACACAATGGTACCATTTTCAAAACGATTCTATGGCTGGTTTTGATTTTGAGTTTTGTGAAAAATGACGATTTCGCCAGGGCTCCGATTATTTGCAGGCGGCGGGCTGTATGTACCCCATCTTTGTCTTCGTCCGCTGGTCAAGTTTTTATTACTTGATTTAATCATCGTCTGTCTTCTATATCTATAAAATACGGATGACTGTCTGTGTAAGGTAAAAGGTACGTAAGTACCATAGAAGTACGTAAGTACATAAGTACCAAACACATACCCATAAAGGTACCACCATACTCAATCCCATATAAGTGTCATACATATGCCCATATAAGAACAATACATATGCTTATTGAGGTACCATACAAAAGCTCTTATAAGTAACATACATATGCCGAAAAAGGTACCATACTTATGTCCTTATAAGAACAATACATATGTTCTTATAAGTATCATACATATACCCTTATAACTACCATACATATGCCCTTATAAGTACCATAAATGCCCATATAAGTACCCATTCATATGCCAATATAGGTACCATACAAATGCCTTTATAAGTAGCATACATATGCCCATATACGCACCATGCATAGTAGTCTCTAAATACATGAGGAATATAGATATAATGTTATTTTGATTATCCATTTATTATTTAGCTCAATTTGATCATTATTACATTTTTTACAATTGATTTTCCTTAGTAATTTGTTGAGAAAACACGATGATATTTTTTATATTTGAGGTAGCTGTATCTCAGTAAATATGGCTGTATAGGCGTTAATATTTAAAATTAGCAAAGAAAGACTTTACAGAAAGAAAGGTAAATTGCTGTGGTAAACATAATGGTACCATTTTCAAAACGATTCTATGGCTGGTTTTGATTTTGAGTTTTGTGAAAAATGACGATTTCGCCAGGGCTCGGATTATTTGCAGGCGGCGGGCTGTATGTACCCCATCTTTGTCTTCGTCCGCTGGTCAAGTTTTTATTACTTGATTTAATCATCGTCTATCTTCTATATCTATAAAATACGGATGACTGTCTGTGTAAGGTAAAAGGTACGTAAGTACCATAGAGGTACGTAAGTACATAAGTACCAAACACATACCCATAAAGGTACCACCATACTCAATCCCATATAAGTGTCATACATATGCCCATATAAGAACAATACATATGCCCATTGAGGTACCATACAAAAGCTCTTATAAGTAACATACATATGCCGAAAAAGGTACCATACTTATGTCCTTATAAGAACAATACATATGTTCTTATAAGTATCATACATATACCCTTATAACTACCATACATATGCCCTTATAAGTACCATAAATGCCCATATAAGTACCCATTCATATGCCAATATAGGTACCATACAAATGCCTTTATAAGTAGCATACATATGCCCATATACGCACCATGCATAGTAGTCTCTAAATACATGAGGAATATAGATATAATGTTATTTTGATTATCCATTTATAATTTAGCTCAATTTAATTATTATTACATTTTTTACAATTGATTTTCCTTAGTAATTTGTTGAGAAAACACGATGATATTTTTGATATTTGAGGTGGCTGTATCTCAGTAAATATGGCTGTATAGGCGTTAATATTTAAAATTAGCAAAGAAAGACTTTACAGAAAGAAAGGTAAATTGCTGTAGTAAACACAATGGTACCATTTTCAAAACGATTCTATGGCTGGTTTTGATTTTGAGTTTTGTGAAAAATGACGATTTCGCCAGGGCTCGGATTATTTGCAGGCGGCGGGCTGTATGTACCCCATCTTTGTCTTCGTCCGCTGGTCAAGGTTTTATTACTTGATTTAATCATCGTCTATCTTCTATATCTATAAAATATGGATGACTGTCTGTGTAAGGTAAAAGGTACGTAAGTACCTTAGAGGTACGTAAGTACATAAGTACCAAACACATACCCATAAAGGTACCACCATACTCAATCCCATATAAGTGTCATACATATGCCCATATAAGAACAATACATATGCCCATATAAGAACAATACATATGCCCATTGAGGTACCATACAAAAGCTCTTATAAGTAACATACTTATGCCCTTATAAGAACAATACATATGTTCTTCTAAGTATCATACATATAACCTTATAACTACGATACATATGCCCTTATAAGTACCATAAATGCCCATATAAGTACCCATTCATATGCCAATATAGGTACCATACAAATGCCTTTATAAGTAGCATACATATGCCCATATACGCACCATGCATAGTAGTCTCTAAATACATGAGGAATATAGATATAATGTTATTTTGATTATCCATTTATTATTTAGCTCAATTTGATCATTATTACATTTTTTACAATTGATTTTCCTTAGTAATTTGTTGAGAAAACACGATGATATTTTTGATATTTGAGGTGGCTGAATCTCAGTAAATATGGCTGTATAGGCGTTAATATTTAAAATTAGCAAAGAAAGACTTTACAGAAAGAAAGGTAAATTGCTGTGGTAAACACAATGGTACCATTTTCAAAACGATTCTATGGCTGGTTTTGATTTGAGTTTTGTGAAAAATGACGATTTCGCCAGGGCTCCGATTATTTGCAGGCGGCGGGCTGTATGTACCCCATCTTTGTCTTCGTCCGCTGGTCAAGTTTTTATTACTTGATTTAATCATCGTCTGTCTTCTATATCTATAAAATACGGATGACTGTCTGTGTAAGGTAAAAGGTACGTAAGTACCATAGAAGTACGTAAGTACATAAGTACCAAACACATACCCATAAAGGTACCACCATACTCAATCCCATATAAGTGTCATACATATGCCCATATAAGAACAATACATATGCTTATTGAGGTACCATACAAAAGCTCTTATAAGTAACATACATATGCCGAAAAAGGTACCATACTTATGTCCTTATAAGAACAATACATATGTTCTTATAAGTATCATACATATACCCTTATAACTACCATACATATGCCCTTATAAGTACCATAAATGCCCATATAAGTACCCATTCATATGCCAATATAGGTACCATACAAATGCCTTTATAAGTAGCATACATATGCCCATATACGCACCATGCATAGTAGTCTCTAAATACATGAGGAATATAGATATAATGTTATTTTGATTATCCATTTATTATTTAGCTCAATTTGATCATTATTACATTTTTTACAATTGATTTTCCTTAGTAATTTGTTGAGAAAACACGATGATATTTTTTATATTTGAGGTAGCTGTATCTCAGTAAATATGGCTGTATAGGCGTTAATATTTAAAATTAGCAAAGAAAGACTTTACAGAAAGAAAGGTAAATTGCTGTGGTAAACATAATGGTACCATTTTCAAAACGATTCTATGGCTGGTTTTGATTTTGAGTTTTGTGAAAAATGACGATTTCGCCAGGGCTCCGATTATTTGCAGGCGGCGGGCTGTATGTACCCCATCTTTGTCTTCGTCCGCTGGTCAAGTAGTTATTAGTTGATTTAATCATCGTCTATCTTCTATATCTATAAAATACGGATGACTGTCTGTGTAAGGTAAAAGGTACGTAAGTACCATAGAGGTACGTAAGTACATAAGTACCAAACACATACCCATAAAGGTACCACCATACTCAATCCCGTATAAGTGTCATACATATGCCCATATAAGAACAATACATATGCCGAAAAAGGTACCATACTTATGTCCTTATAAGAACAATACATATGTTCTTATAAGTATCATACATATACCCTTATAACTACCATACATATGCCCTTATAAGTACCATAAATGCCCATATAAGTACCCATTCATATGCCAATATAGGTACCATACAAATGCCTTTATAAGTAGCATACATATGCCCATATACGCACCATGCATAGTAGTCTCTAAATACATGAGGAATATAGATATAATGTTATTTTGATTATCCATTTATTATTTAGCTCAATTTGATCATTATTACATTTTTTACAATTGATTTTCCTTAGTAATTTGTTGAGAAAACACGATGATATTTTTGATATTTGAGGTGGCTGAATCTCAGTAAATATGGCTGTATAGGCGTTAATATTTAAAATTAGCAAAGAAAGACTTTACAGAAAGAAAGGTAAATTGCTGTGGTAAACACAATGGTACCATTTTCAAAACGATTCTATGGCTGGTTTTGATTTTGAGTTTTGTGAAAAATGACGATTTCGCCAGGGCTCCGATTATTTGCAGGCGGCGGGCTGTATGTACCCCATCTTTGTCTTCGTCCGCTGGTCAAGTTTTTATTACTTGATTTAATCATCGTCTGTCTTCTATATCTATAAAATACGGATGACTGTCTGTGTAAGGTAAAAGGTACGTAAGTACCATAGAAGTACGTAAGTACATAAGTACCAAACACATACCCATAAAGGTACCACCATACTCAATCCCATATAAGTGTCATACATATGCCCATATAAGAACAATACATATGCCCATTGAGGTACCATACAAAAGCTCTTATAAGTAACATACATATGCCGAAAAAGGTACCATACTTATGTCCTTATAAGAACAATACATATGTTCTTATAAGTATCATACATATACCCTTATAACTACCATACATATGCCCTTATAAGTACCATAAATGCCCATATAAGTACCCATTCATATGCCAATATAGGTACCATACAAATGCCTTTATAAGTAGCATACATATGCCCATATACGCACCATGCATAGTAGTCTCTAAATACATGAGGAATATAGATATAATGTTATTTTGATTATCCAGTTATTATTTAGCTCAATTTGATCATTATTACATTTTTTACAATTGATTTTCCTTAGTAATTTGTTGAGAAAACACGATGATATTTTTGATATTTGAGGTGGCTGAATCTCAGTAAATATGGCTGTATAGGCGTTAATATTTAAAATTAGCAAAGAAAGACTTTACAGAAAGAAAGGTAAATTGCTGTGGTAAACACAATGGTACCATTTTCAAAACGATTCTATGGCTGGTTTTGATTTTGAGTTTTGTGAAAAATGACGATTTCGCCAGGGCTCCGATTATTTGCAGGCGGCGGGCTGTATGTACCCCATCTTTGTCTTCGTCCGCTGGTCAAGTTTTTATTACTTGATTTAATCATCGTCTGTCTTCTATATCTATAAAATACGGATGACTGTCTGTGTAAGGTAAAAGGTACGTAAGTACCATAGAAGTACGTAAGTACATAAGTACCAAACACATACCCATAAA